>NC_089313.1:4661584-4961584 GCF_036669915.1 Pocillopora verrucosa | reverse complement strand
TCATTTACATGTGTTTTAGAGCAGTGGTGTGGTTGTTCATAAGAGACAATTGCATACATGTGATCACAGTCAATCAGTGGCAAACTCAAAATAAACTCAACAATGAAGGCATAGGCTTAGACAGGATTTTCATCTGTCTTTTCATCTTCAAGAGTGACCAAAAGAAAATTTCTCCACAAAATGTTAAAATACTTTCAAGTAGAAGGTTGGTAAAAGGAAAGGAAAAAATAATCAGGGGGATATTTGATTTATCACCAAATATTTAGAGCTACAATCATGAGAAATGTATGTTGCACTATGTGGAAAATTTATATGTTGATTTAAGAAATGAAAAGGTGAGGAGTTTCTTCTCTACTACCATTAATCTTATTATAAAGCTGGAAGCGCTCATCGGCAATATGAAGCTAATTCTGCGTTCTGATTGGGCGATGCTCGCTTTGATCCCGCGCATGAATTAAAGTGCGTGGAGCGGACTTACAAAGTACGTAACTTTTGGACCATTTCGGCGATGAAGTCGCAAAAAGCAGCAGGACACAGTCAAAACAAAGAAAACGAGGGGTTATTGTGCTACAAGCACAAGTGGCTCTCTTTCCCGGCTTTCGAAATAAACAAGTCATTCTTGATTCTCATTAAAGCGAAATATTTTTACTGTATGATAAATCCTTTATTGACCAAGCTTGTTCCTTCAAGATGGCAGGATATTAGCCTCGTTTATGTGTTTTTTCGTTTTTATGGACCTCGACTTCGTCGCGCAAAAAAAGAACTTGGCCAGCATCCAGCCACCTTGACTTCACGCTAGGTCAACAACGCATTTTTACTGGGTTTTTAAGGGCATGCCATGTCGTTTTACTTCTGGACAAAAAGGGGTCAAATGCACCCTTCGACCCCACCCTTTATGTGAATGTCCACGTGTCACCGCTTTACAGGTAGCAAAAATCCCGCGATAAGGAAATAATGACAGCGCAAAGAAATTTGAAAAACTCTTGCTTCTTACTGTAACCCCATCACAATTGGTCATGAAAGAAATGTGGGAGATTTATTTGTTACTGTTTTATGAACAGGCTTTGTTTCCTCATTGTTCATTGTTCAATTGACAGGGCATGGTTTCAAAATGGCGCCTGTTGTTGGAAAGATCCTGTCGCAAATGGCGCTTGGTGAGAAAGTATCCTACGATGTGCTGCCTTTTAGGCTGTCCAGGTTCACAAGCTTTGGAAGAAGTAAATCTTCACTATAGAACGCTTCTCACAGCACTTTTCTTATTGGAGTGTGTGAACTGGACTGATTTCAGGCATTCCTCCAAAAAGCTGTTTTATTTTTTTTAGTAATATACTTCACTTACTCTCAGTCCCATATGTAGATTGGGACCGTTACCACTTCAAATTATGCAGTCACATTTTATTTCACTCTCCCCCTTTGGGAAGTCACGCAATCCCCTTGTTTCGAGGAGGGCGTTGCGTGAAATTTCAGTAACGCCTATGTTATGAGGGGCTATCCTATAGATATTCGTCATTGTTTTTTTTTTGTTTTGCTTTCTTTTCTTTTATATTTTTTCTTCGTTATTCTTATTACTATTATTATTAATCGTTTTTAAACAACTAGACCGTATGCAAGGTTCATATTTTAGGTTAAATTACTCCTGGGGAATAAGATTTTTTGCGTGTTCTGGACTCGCGCAAAATGCTTAAACCTCGATCTTTTTTTAATGGACAACCGAGCGCAAATATTCACCATACTTCTTACTGTGTCCCCACAAACTGTCTTCCCACCCTGAATTTTATCAATTTAAATTTGTAGGAAGAACTACAAGATTTTGGTACCGATATTCTATTAATACGGTAGCTAGAAATGCAAAAAAAATCCGATTTATGATTAATATATAGCAATAATAAAAACCGATTGATTTTTTTGTTCATTTGATCTATATTCATTGTCTGAGAGATAAGATACGATTAAGAAAAAAATTAGTGCGAATCGCACCGTTTGGAGCCAATCAGGTTGCAGTGATCGCTGATTTGAAGATGGATGTAATAAAGTGGTATATTTATATCACGAAAAGTACTCATCGATAGAGAAGGTGGATATAACTCTGGTATATTTCAAAATAAACGAGTGTTTCCCATTATTGCTGCTGAATTGTCTTTCTCAGTGTAACCTAAAACGGTGAATTTCGTCATCGTTAAGATTATAGCCGAGCATTCTATCGGCAGTGGGTTAGAGCAAAACAAAGTGTGGAACGCTTTTGCAAGAAAAGCTTTTATTTTCATTCGATACGATTATTTACACCTTAGGGAGTTACGTTATGATTTCAGAATCTCAAAGGTTTAAGATGGTGAAATTAATTTAATTCCGTTCAAATTGGTTTACTTAAAACCCTTTCGTTTCTTTTTAATATTTCAAGCTTTAACACATTCTCATTTTAACCCTTTCACTTCCAAGATCTGATTGTTAATTCTCCTCTTTATCTGCGACACATTTCCTGGTAAATTTATGACGTGAATTTGGGGTTAGGTCTTGATATCAACCACCCGATTAGTGTGAATATTCACATTACTTGATAATGTATGGATATTATGGGCAGAAGTTACATGTTAATCACTTAAAAAAGTTGAAGGAGTAAGACCTGTGCTCAGAATGTCGATCGTCGGACCAATCGATCATTAGTTGAGAACTCTGCACTTGTTCATAGCTTTGACTTCGTCGAAGACCTTTAGGAAATTAAAAAAAGAATAAAGTACAAGACAGAATTACCTCTTGCAGATTCCCTGAAGATTCAGCGAATTAAAACGGGTTGTTGAAACAAACACCAAAGAGTTTTATAATAGTGAGATGTGGCGCGCCGTAATTTATAGGAACGATTTTAAACTAAAGCGCTTTTAGATCGACTGTGATTAAAACTAAACTTCAAGTGAACTCAGCGGCCTATCATAACAAAGATACTTAAATAAATCAATGAACCAATGGGAATTTAAAGAGAACGCGTTATCGCTCTCAAGCGCGGGAAACTGCGAGCTACTAGGTCGAAATTGGTTGTAGTTTTCCTTATGATTGGTCCAGAGGTGGCACGTTTTTCTTGACCAATCACGGGGCGACTATACCTAACCTAACACTGTCAAGTTCATTCTGTATCATCTTCCTCTTCAGACAAGTCTGAATGAGTATCAGCTGTAGAACTATACTGACTTGTCAAGTCACTTTCGGTCAGATCTCCACGTTTAGATGGTTCTTCTGAAAGTGTAACTTTAGGATTAGAAATATCAAGGTCTTCTTCGTGAGGTGTGGGGCTCCTGGCAAATTCTGATTCATCCGCAACACTTGACTGTCGGGAGGAAAAGAAGTCTGATTCACCTTCTGTTGTGAAATTACTCTCGTCATCTGCGTACAGCGCGTCGTCTTCACTAACGCGGCGATGACGACCATTCGCCTCTTTCAATTTCGGTATGTTTTTTGCTTTTCTTGAATTCTCGTTGAGTGAATTCTCATCCTTCTCAATTTTATCAGTCAACGTATCCCCAGGCATAAGTATCTCGACCTTTTTTAGGAGCTCTTCATTCTGTAACATGAGCTGTTTCGCTTTCTGTTGCTCCTCCATGGCGAAATTGTTCGCTATCATCACAGCGTGACGTAAGTCCTCTTGGAGGAGTTCAGAATCCCGAAGCTTTTCCTCAGTTTCATCGTTGAGTGCTTCGAGTCGGGAAATTATATCGTTCGACTGTCGGAGTTGGTCGTCGGATTTTCCGAGCAAGGCCTGTAAGGTCTTGATCCCTTCCAAGTGGCTGTCCACTTCTGCTGTTACTCTTTTGAGACTGCCATGAGACCTTTTTATTCGGGTGTCCATGACAGAATCTCTTCTTTTTAGCAAGTATCGGCGAAGTGATTCAACCTCATCTTGCAGATGTTGTTTCTCCCGGCAGACACGATCTAGGTTCGACTTCACAGTCGACGCTTGTCGCTTCAGCATACGCTCGCCGGGCGCAGGTTTCCGTGGCCTGGATTCCTTTTCTTTTCCAGCATCGTCATCTTGCAAAGTGCCTGAAATTAGAAGTATTTTGATGAGTTCTCTCTAATACAAATTGCATGATATTGAGGCTCAGGAACACTGAGCCTCAAGAGGGGGTGGGGTGGGGTGGGTGCGTTTACGAATACCCAATGCGAATGAGTCAGGCGCGCCGCAGGCGAGATCGAGAGAAAGATTAATTTTTTTCGCTGCCGGACTCGCGTAAATCTCTTTTAGCCCTCGCCACAAAAACCCCAAAATCAAACAACGCATATTTCTGTAGACTAACTTGACCTTCAAATCAAGGCAGTCCCCTAAGGGACTTACCACAGTGACAAAGGTTCTAAGCAGTGTCATCGTATAAACCAACCTCTATGGAGAACCGTGCTCCGAAAAACATGTAATTTATCCCCAACATTTACATATGTATTCAATGTAGATGAACTTGTGACACTAACCGCGCTTTGGAGATGAAAATTAGGTAGTTCGGCTTTGCACGAGGAGATTTTAAAAGTGGATTTTGTCCTTGAGACCAACAATTTCTACCTTCAGTGTGCAAGAGTTAGAGTGTCCCGCGAAGTGTCCTCAAAAATGGGAAAAGGTGCAAATCTGAGTTCGCTTTTAAAGTATAGATGTCTGCTCAACAGAGGTTCGTTTAACCCTTTACACCCTAACATCAGTATTCACATTCTCCATACTGTTCTCGATACATTTCCTAAGGTGCTGAAAAGGAGAATTTGTATAACAATCAAGAGCTTCTATAATTGGTGATCATTTCCTTTTTTCTTGTGACCTTTTACTTGTGATTCAGGGGTGATATTGTAAGGAGAAATTAGATGCTGGTCACCCTCAGGGTTGAAGGGTTAACAGTGGGTAGGGAACGAAAAATTTGACCCTTTTCTTGGTTACTGCTTGTTTTCAACAATAAAAAGATGTCCAGTTTGTAAATGAACGCGTGTTGATTTATTTTACCTTGGGCATTACTTTCTCCTTTGGCCAGTCGTTCCTTAAGCTTTCCGAGGTCGTTTTCAATGGCTGCCACTAAACTTGCCAGTTCTTTATCCTTAGCATTAGTTGACGTCGCACCCGGTTCCTTCTCCAAATCCGTACCACTTTCTGTAGAAGTTTGTGGAACACTAACCTTCTCCTCTTCCTCCTCATCTGACGACGATGACGCATCGGAATATTCCTCATTTGAAGTTGGTTCATTTGATTTATGTTCTTCTTGTGTAAATGACTGCGCCTGCGTGATAATTTTGTCCAGAAGAGGCTGGGGCAGAGGAGATAGCGGTGACATTGGCTCGGTGTTTCGCATTTCAAGACATTTTAAAAGCGCTAGCTTCTCGTCCTGAATTTCCCTCAGGGAATCTTTTAGATTGTCTCTATCCAGTTCAACACCTCTTAGCCGTGTTTGCAAGGAGTGTTTATCTTGCTTAGCTTTTTCGGACAAGGTAGCATGTTCTTCTTCGAGTTTATCGTAATTTTCTTTGAGTGCATCAAACTCTTCGCATAACTTATCAAGATTTGACAACAGCTCTTCTTTTTCGTCATTGGCTTCGTTCAAACTAGATTTTAACTGTCTGTTCTCAGCTTTGATTTTTTTCAGAAGCATCCAAGTTTTCTCGTTCTCATCGTCTTCGATTTCACTCTCAGTATCCTCCTCGCCCTCAGTCCTCTGCCCTGAACTAAAACTGTAATCAGACTCAGACAACGACAACTGAAATCGATACTTGAGTTGTTCTCTGCGAGAGATGGAGTCTGTATTGCGGGAGATGGAGTCTGTATTGCTGGAGATGGAGTCTGCTTTCCGAGATTGTTCAATGACCTTTGGTGCATCTTGATTTTCATCGTCGTTACTTTCAGATTCAGAGTCACTCTCCTGTCCTTCGTTTTCTTCCTCCATCACATCATCCACCCGGTGCCCGGAATGAAGGTTTAAAATACTCATCAGTAAGGTTTGTTTCTCTTCTTGAAGTCTTCCAACTTCGTCTTCTAAATCTATGACTTTTTTCTCAGCTTCCACAAGGTTAGAACCCAGTTTCTCCAATTCCTTGCTCTGCTGATTTGTCGATTGCAAGTTCTGTACGTCTTCTCTGTAACAAAGCACGTATTTAAGGTACTTCGCTTCACGTCGTAACTCCTTCATTTCCTCCACAGCTTCATCTCGTTCGCCTTCTAGTTTTTGGAAAGAATCTTTAAACGAGTCTAAATTAGATTTTACACTTGCTAATTGCTCCTGAAGGCCAGTACACCCTGAGCAATCAGACCCTTTGCTTGGCGGAGTTAAAGGCAATTCATTGTTTGCGCGGTTCTCTTGTTGCTCAGCGCTTGTTTTTGTCGCGACGTCTTCGACTTCAGAAATTCTACTTTTTAAACACTCGACTAAGAGTTTGCTCTCCTCAAGTTCTCTTAGGAGCAAGTCTTTTGACCGAACCTCGTCACACTGTGTATCTTTATCGATAGTTTTGGTGTCATCAAATACTTGTGTTTCCTTTTCGGCTTTTTCGCTGTTTTCGTTCTGCAAACCACTGATAACCCGTTCCAAACCATCGACACAATTTCGCATGGTACCAACGAGTTCAATTCCATTTTCAACAATCTGTGACTGTAAACATTTATTTTCCTCTTTAAGCTGTAAAACAGAATCATTTAGTGACTGCAAACCTTGCAAAAGTGTTGTAATTTTTTTCTTGGATAGTCCATCTTGCAATATCAGCTTGCTATTCGAAGTAGTTAATTTTTCAATATTTTCGATGTACTCTGTAATTGATTTCGTTTTGTCTTCGTTTTCCTGCGTCAGAGTAGATTTCAATTCTTCCAGCGCTCTTTCGTTAGCCCTTAGTTCTTTTATCTGCTCTTGGCTCGTTTCCAGAGCCATTTTCAATTTATCGCCTTCAGCCTGTAAGCCATTCATTTCCTCTTTGAGCTTTACCGAAGACGAATTTAGCGTTTCAAGTTCACGTGTTTTTTTCTCGTTTTCCTGGACAACTTCGTTGACCTGCTTTTGTAAATGAAGTTTTTCTTTTTCTAAGAGTGGTACAACAGCCAGACGATGTTCCATGCCCTGTAATTTCGTCTTCAGCTCAAGATTTTCACTCTCAAGCTCTTTAACTTTATTCTTCATTACTTCCAAGTCAGACTTAGCTTTTCCTGCTGAAAAAAAGTACGTTGGTTAAAAAAAAAAACCCTGGCATCGAATATCCTGAAAACTGTATTAACTTCTACATCACCTAGCTAGGGTTACTGTTTTACTAGTCTCATACCCAGACCTTTCACGGCCAAGCGGTTGAGAGGTCGCTACATTTCGGTTCCAGTTACACGATAGAATCTGGGTATGAGCTCATTGTTTTACATGAGCGGATTTCACGGGGGGAGGGGGGTTAGGGGTCTGCCTTCTTCCAAAACATTTGTCTGTCTATCTTCGTGTTTATGTCTCTGGAGTCAGTCTTGCTTCTCTATTTGTTTACATCCTTGCCTTCTCTGCCTGCTTGTCTGCCTGTCTGACCACGGTCTGCTTGTCTGCCTGTTTAAAAACCTTTGAGTTTCTGTTTAATTGTATGTTTTATCGCAAATACCTGTTGTGTGCACATCACTCGCGGCAGCTCCGGTAGATTTCTTTTTTGCCTGCATTCTGCAAGACCAAAGCAAACAATAAATTCAGCGAGTGAAACTTTGTAACGTTTCGTTATTAAAAATTACATTTGATACAGTAACGACCAAGTAAGTAAATGTTCACGACTCAAGTCAGGCAGCCAGCGTAGCGATCAGGGGCTTGCTTCTCGAAAGTCCCGGTAACTTAACGGACCCAAATCCATCTCTTAAAATCAAAATGTAAAGAATAGAGGTCAGGTTCTGACACCCTGACAAATTCATTTTGTTTTTTTCAGCTGATAACTTTATTGCATAATATTCAAATCTTTTGAAAGCCCGCCGGATCTTTAATGCAAACAGAACAGCTTTACAGGCTGCTTAAGTTACCGGGACCTTCGAGAAACGGGCCCCAGGCCTTGTAGAGCAAAGGGAGGCGGGATAATGGGTTTAACCAGCTCTTCCAGCCGAATTATTCACCGAATATATTAGTTTTCAGTTAAGTGTTGAAAATAATCCGGGATTGTAATGTTTCAGGTTAATTTCGCTTTGTGATCGGCTCAAAAAGTTAACTCACTTTTCGCCAATCAGAGGATCTGAATGAGGTCTGCCGTGACTTTCTAGCTTTTTCAGCTCGGTTGTTTTGCGACCCCCGGCCTTTGTGGCATCTTTCGGTGTCAAGTGTCGCCTCATCGCTTTTGGAGAGGAAGCAGGACTGACAGATTTTGGAGTTCCTGTGGGACTGGACTGGGCACTCGAGGAAAATGGAGTTAATTTTGTTTTTTCCCCTGCAGTGAAGGACCTTGCTCTTGGCTTACCTACAATGATCAAGAAGAACTTAGTTAATATCATCCCATTTACACATAATACTTCCAAAAATTAAATATCAGTGAAACTTATAATATGCAATGCGGGGCAGTAATTTCATTGTTTCTTCCATCTTGTGTTGTTACAAGAGTTTACCATGTTGCAGGTTCCAATTCGCCTTTACGACAAGACAACCTTTACGGGCAGCCGTAGAATAATTTTAACTCAGTATATTGACATATAGTGTGATGGTTAATCGGTAACAACTACCCCCCTCCCACCCTCTTCTCTCATTTTAAATAGTTGATCCGCCCCTGAACAGGAAGATGCAGTAAACGTACTCACTGAAATCATCGATAACCTAATTAATAAACCTCCGAATTTTTCCTCTATCCTTCGACTTAAAGGTTTGGAATACAAAGGAGCCTAATTTTCGTCACAAACACTAGAAACCATGAACATATCCATCCAAGAGGGAAATCTAATTTTTATTTAAGCGTAAGAAAAAAATTGTCTTAGATCTTTGTATATTTGGTAAAGCAGAAGTTGTGTTTTATTCTTAGTTTTGTTACAAAAACAACATTGATATCAATTAAAAGATTTCATTGTCTCTTTGGTAAACAGACTCCGTCGGAGTTAATTCTCAAATCCCCTCACAATGGTTACGACTTGTCAAACACTAATAAATATAATGTATATGTTCGGGCTCAAATTTTTTTTTGATTGAAAAATTTTCAAACTAGTTTGAATTTGTTATTTATTTCAAATCACTTGCCAGGATCTCCGATGAAAAAAGAAACAGAAGATCTACCGGCTTGAGAATTTTCAAACCATGAAGGGGAAATTTGAACCGCATCATATACCGGACATCCTTCAATCAGCAGACAGTCTACATTAAAATTGAATGGTGCAATATTTCTCCGTGTTTGGTGCTCAGAAAATGCGTTTGTAGAGTTCCTAAGACAATACAGTTAAGTTTAGTGAAAGGAAATTGTCCGTTATAATAAAATGAATGGTATTCTTCAGTTTTGAATGACAGGAATGGTATTAAATTTGACGTAAGGGAAGCAAATAGAGAAGCAAACCAAAGCAAAACGGCATTTATTACATGAATAAACAGTAAATAGAAATGAGGGCCAATGATATACCGGTTAATGAAAAAACTGACCCTAACATTCCGAACATTATCGGATATGCCAAGGAAAATTATCTTCCAATCGTGTGACCCGAGGGTGCCATCTCTGTACGCCATATTACAATAATTTGTTTCATTATTTTGTTCAATTAAAGACTGGATGAGTGATTGAATGGTTTCCCTCAAATTTAAAGCCATTCATTACCCCCGTAACACCAAAACAAATATGAATCTAATCCACATAGTTCTGTCCATAACCTTTCAATGTACTAAATCAACACAGAAAAACATACCATACATGTAGATATCAGCCCTCTGATCATGCAACGAATGTAGAGTAAATCCAACACGATGTCGCTACGTTATCACTGGCTTAATCGTGACGCAAGTCACTCGCGAAGCGAAAATTAGCAAATTTCTGCCCAATTTGCAACAGCAAATAGCACTGAGCTCAAGGAAACTGAAAGGCAGACTCCAGACTGGCAGAAAGCCCAGCGGATTGAGTATTAATTTACAGACTATAAAAAAACATGAGTTTGTCTTGATTTCACGCGCTATTGACGTCAGAATGAGGAATATGTCAAAAATGTACTTTTGATAAAATATACTTTCACGTTTAAACATTGCTTCAAAGTACAAAGTAATAACCCTAAAAACTCCTGAATTTTAAGCAAAATTGATAGCGACTCTACCACTCCCATCAGACAGTCTATTAGAAGAATTATCTTTAAAAATATAATTGGCTATGCATGACATCACTCTATCATAGCTCTGTTTAAGAACTTAGACCTTTACATACGGGCTCCTCTGACGGTTAAGCTGGCACAAAATAATTCTGTTGCGTGTTTGAAAGGGATTTAGAACCAAAAAGGTCGACTTGGTCGCCATTTTGTGGTCATTTCTGCAAAATGTAATTCGCCACGAATCAAGCAGGCGTTGAACTAATGGCTAGAAGAGCCTTTAGGACTCAAAAGTTAAGAATTGGTATGGATGACGAAAGATTTAGGAACGTCTAAGTATTTATCAGAGTCGGAATGTGGTAGAAGATGATCGCCGATCGGTCAGACTAACATAGGGACATTTTAGCCTTTTAACATTCAAATTAACACATTACCTCCAAACGGTACTTTCAGAGCCGTCGAACTCGCAGCTTTGCCTGTAGGGTTTTTATGCTTACTTGCTTCTTTGCCCATGATCTTAGGAGAATGTGCCTTAGCGAGTACTTGTTTATTATCTTTGATGTGATGATCTGAGGAATAGAATTTAAATGGTTGAGACACACTTTAGATCCTTTCTCGTGGAAGACCGCCTCTTAACAAACTTCTTCACCTTCTTTAGAGCCACAGGTCACAACAACAGGTTGTGCGCGCTTTTATCGCTATCGGTGAACATATTTCTGTTTCGTTGGTTTTTTTTATCAGGCTTCGGTCCGTAAATGGGAATCACTCTGAATACTGTCACGCGATGTGATGCTATTTACTAGCGTTGGCAGCTAAATACTGCTAATCCTTTCCTGGTTTATGTATTGGAAGCATAAGGAACACATTTGATTATTCACGAAAACTAATAAATGCACAATGAAAGATCATTAATACTGATCATTATTCAAATACTACAATTTTTTTCGGCGCGGTCGACTGATTTCGGAGCCATGGTGATATTGTAATAATTAACAAATTTACGTTCATACATTAACGCAGATTTCAACAAGCACGTACTAAGTTAACTGATATTGTCATCATAAAAAAAAAAATGGACTTTCACCGATCAAAAATTATCTTCGCATCTTAGACCAACAACACTTCATGAAGAAAATCAAAATGCCAAGTCATTCTAACTTTACGGAAAAGTTAAAATGTATAACATGTAATTTAAGGTTTCCGCATTGTAAATATTGCACTCCTCCTGGGAGTGAAAACCTCGCCAGACGAAAACTACTTTTAAATCACGGCTGGCTATGTCATATGATACATACCTTTAGAAGAAATCTTTCTTTTGCCTTGTGAGGGAGAGGGCGGAGAGGAAATCGCACGTGGTTTGTTCACAACTCCTGCATCCGCCATGTCTCGAGACACACCCTTGCCATCATCCGGAGTTAACAACGAGGTGTTTCCCTTCGGAAGTGATGGCTGAGAGGGCGACATTTTATTCATAGCAGAGAAAGAGTCGCCCTCTGTTTGTTGTGCCGCTGTGCTTGATTTAACTACGTGCTGGGGATTAGGGCTCGTTGTCAAATTCGATTCCTTAATCATGGAAATTGAAACTTCGCGAGTATCTGCTTCTGCGGTGGAATCTCTAGGCGAGGAACTCGGCAGAGACTTTTTGTTCGCAAATGGCGAGATGGGAACACTTTCGCCGTTTTCATTCACCTGAAATGGAACGCAGACCGAAACAGAAGAGGCCCACGCATCTGATTGCTGCTCTACTCTGGGTGACTGCTGTTGACCTTGAACTTGAAAAGGTATGGAAACCTTAACTGAGTCATTTACAGACTTTGTACTTGTGGGAGAACTGGTTGGAGAAATGTCCTTTACACTTGCGTATGATGGGGACATTGAAACAACCATGGGTTCTATGTCAGTTGCGGGCCAGGATAAGTGTTTAGGCGCAGAATGCCGTCGTTGGCAGAGTGAATGGGTATTTTTTCCCATCCAATTTTCATCAGCTTTCTGTGGTGGCCATCTCGCACAAATTTTACTCACTTTCGTGCCTCCATTTAGCTCATCTCGTTCTGCTCGTTGGTGGTTTGCCTTTTCTCCTTCAGTATTACTCGAAAGAAATTTACTCTGCAAACTGATCGATCTTGTTACAGGAACTTTGCTGGGAGTAAGCTTATTCTGATCCAATGCTGCGGGCTGATAGGTAGGCTGAGTAGTATCGCTATACCTTAGTGTCTGCGAGTTCCCGCTCCCAGTCGGTTCAAGGTCGACAATCATTGCCTCTGAGGCTACTCGCTTTGGCTCTGGCGAGAATGGTTTTGAGGTAATTACATTACCATTCTGCTCATCACGTTGGCCATCTGTTTTGTCGCCGAGGAGAAACTTCTCCTGAGTTTGACGTTTTGTCAACACTGACAAAATGGTGGATCGCGCTTTTTTCTTTATGATATTTCCATTATGTGGGAAAACTGATGGCTTTGAAGGGGCTGTAAGATCAAAAGGAAAGATTAAAAAGCTTTTTAACTGTACAAATCATTTGTTGAGTTGTTTTTTATTCCCGTGCATGACGAGCTTGTCCTTAGATTGTCGTTAAACCGAAAGCAAAGTAATCACAAAAGCTAATCAGAAGATAGGAAACTAACTTTATAAGCCAATGAGAAATCAATATAAAACCGATCAAACCCACTAAAGCGCGGGAAAATGCGGGCCACCAATTCGTAATTGGTTTTAGTTTTGCATCTGATTGGTAGAAAGAGTGGCGCAAGATTTTTTTTTGACCAATCACGAGGGACATCAACAAAACAGATTACATTCGACACTAAATTAAAAATTTGCTGTTTTCACGGTGAGATAAGAGCTGTTAACAATTCTTACGCTTGTTCTTGCGTCGCTAGTAAAAACCAGGCTTTAGTTAAGAAGACATTGATGTCTTTAGTCACCTGTGACCATTTCACCGCATAGGGTGAGGTGAAATATTGCGAGACTTTAAAGCTATTTAGGTTTGTACTTTTGAGATTTAGGCTCATTTATTGTTCCGCCAAAAAAGAAAAAAAACAAAAACAAAAAAACATATATATATATATACGAAAAAGTGTACGTTCGCGGTAATAAATATGTCTTGGGCCCGACTCATTGTCATCTTAGCTCGTGCCGCTAGGGGAAGTTTAAAGTGACTCTGAAAAGGGCTCAAACACTAATATGTATGTATGCCAGCGAACAAAAACTGTACTTCTATCATTATCACTTTAGAGAGCATCGAGAAAATAAAAAAACAGAACAGTCTGAACAACCACAGGAGCGTGCGAGCGACCAACATCTCCATTTTTAGCGCGCAAAATGCACTACGATGTCTGACAAAGGGATCATAATATGATTTTTCTTACCTTTATCGGGCTTAGAATTAAACTGTGACTTGGTGAACATGGTAGCAAATCTCCAAGGTCACTTGACTATCAGGAAGGCTTTTCCTTGAGATACAAAGAAGAAAAGAAATTAGATTCTTTTATAAAAAAATTACTCACCAGCCTTACTGCTTATCAAAACCTTGCAAATTAGGGTAAGACGAAATTATAACTGAATTCAATCGCTCATAACATGATTTCAGTTTCGCTGTTGACTAGAAACACTAAATTTGTCCAAACTATACCCCTAGAAGCCTTTTCCTATTAAAATAACGCTGGAAGAAAATAATTTAATCCCTGAAATTATTTTCGACTGCCTTCAACAAAACTGTAACGCCAAAAGGCTCAGAAGAACCTTCTTGCTGAGTATGCAAAACAACGCAAATCAAGAAGCTGAGCATTTCTGAATTTGGCGATGTTTATGTGCATTTTTAACCCTACGTGACTGGCGGTTTTGGGAGTATTTCTTTAAACTGGGGGCATGTAAGTCGCGAAACGCGCTGCGAAGGTGCTCGTCGCTTCGAAATGTTCTTTGTTCCATTCATTAACTGCTCCGCCGCTCCAAAATTCCACAAAATCGCCAGCAACGCAAGTTCTGACAGTGTGGGTGTCAATTGCGTAATTGGGCCGAATAACATCGCACTCAAAACAACAAGTTAACACCTAAGCGCTTAAGCATATCATCCACTTCAAATTTGAAGAAAAAAAAAAAAAAAGAAAAGAGTTATGATTAAAGAGTCGAATACTATTATTAACAGACCGCATACAAATCTCTTAAGATTCTAATAATAGTTGTAAACCCCGTTCAAATTTGACATAAGGGAATGAAAGAGGCTAGATTTAGCTCTGAAAATATATGTTTACCTGTGCTGTTTCTCGGAGAAAAGTTGTAAGAAGAAAGAAACGATTTCTCTTTAATAAAACCACACAATAAATATGAACACTGGAAAATAATGACATGAAGACAGTAAATTGTGTCCCAAGTTTAATTCAACGTAGTAGACTTTTCAAACGGAGCGGTAAGCAATTCAAGTGAACAGGCAAACATCTTGTTCCCGATGGACATGGCATCGAACATAGCAAGTGTCGCCTGGGCGAACTTACCGTTAAATGGCTGTAAATGGCTCCATAAATCACCTTTTTCTTGCGGACCTGAGGAAGATTGGTGTCAAGGGGAGAACAAAGAAAACTTAGAATATCAATCTTTTTAATAAAAGAGTACAAATGAGTACCTAGTAGAGAAATTTGTCGAGTTGATATTTTTCGATGAAGAGATTTATTTGAGTGCTTTTCAAGAAGATGACATTTGCGCAAATGGCTGTTGGTCGCAACCTTCGTCCAATTTTGCCAGTTTGGTCTCAAAATTATCGTAAATGATTAGGCATTATTTTGAAAGAAGCCTTCTCGTTTTTACCTGACGTGTTTGCGTTACTCATTATACCACAGATTGATGGCAATCATGGAAATTTACTTTGCAGCAATCAATTTAAGTTTGACAAGAATTGAAAAATTTGAGTTGGCACTTAGAATTTCAGGACAGCGTAAATAAAACGTGCTGTAATCTTGAGTGAGAGATTCTCGTGCGGTTTGAGTCGCGTGAAATGTTGTAGTTGTACACACATTGACTGGTACAATGTACACAATTTCATAACTTAATTCGTTCATAAACAGAACGGCTCATTTGCCTTTGACAGCATCTCTCAAATAAGTCACTGCGCCAAAATATCATCAAATATCACTGAATGGATGGATTCATTAAAACTTGGCATCAAACGAATGATTTAGTGATTTCCATCGCTTTATCGCAGCTTCATAACCTCTAAATGGCCATGCAGCCGAAAAGGTGAACTCTCATGCATTAAAAGGAATCCAAGGTCTTGAAGAGCAAATTTCTACACAGATTACAGATATAAATGTCATACTGCGAGAAACTGTTGCGAGGTGGTAGGAGTAAACAAGCGTAAAAGCATGAACTTGCTTATAATATAAGATACATTTTAAATAGATTATAGACTTAAACCAACCGCAGGGTGAAGGTAAGTGTAAAGAGGTTACATACCCCGATGGTTGAAATACAGCTCAGAAACACGATCCAAAGTGGTCTGGAGATGTAACTTTTAACGACGATCGATCAAGAAACCTGTTCGAGACTGCGTCGGATTACGCTTCAGTGCCCTCAATTGCGGTGGTTTCTTGAATTTAAATGACCTTAGGGATTGTGTTAATGTGCACTCCAAACAGAGGGCCTCAAATTGTTCAAAACCTTAGCTGGAAATTCTTAGCTATCCTATAAACTCTCTATCACATTGTCAAAGGTAATTGCAATTTTGCACACAGCGGGTATCCCTTATGACATGGAATGAAAAGAATGCAATAATATACAGACCTTCAGTGATATTGTTCACCTAAAAGAAAGCATGCATAACAGTCCAAAGTTTTCTGTCAAAACAAATTCAGTTAGGATCATTCCTACACATGAATGCAACGGTGACAAAGCTGAACATCATTCACTCATCAACATAAGCGAAGTGATTGCTGACAGTTTGAATATTTTTTTCTGGCAGATATCACTCCATTCATTTGACTTGATTCGCTTTGGAAATTTTAGGAAGCACAAAAATCACAAAAATCACTATCACGAAAAATATTATAATCATTTATTTCCCTCGGAAAAAAAAACATGGTTGATGAAATGAGGTTAATTTGTTTCTTCCCATGGAACAAGGACATTCAAGGTCTTTAAAAAAACCAGCGGATTATCTTTTACGAGACAAAGTTACGGAAATGAGGTAAATTAATCCTTTCAACACGTGAGCAGTGTGGATTGAAGGGATCTCCATTTGTGACCTTGGTCAACATGACTGGCTTGGTTTGCGCCACCTTTCCACATCACTTCGTGATCTGTAAACAGTTCATTAACTTCGAACGAGAGAGGGGTCAACGAGCGCTGGCCGTTTTGTTTGTTTTTTTTTTCAGTTTCCTTTCGGTCGTCGATCTCGTTAACTGGAGTGAAATATTTCCTATTTTAAAACGTAACTTTTTAGCGCAGGATTTAAGACAGATTTGTATCATTCACAAGACACGTAGATGTCACGTGTACACGAACCTCTTCATGGCCAAGCTGGGTCTTAGTCCTCGTCATCCTATCTCATTCGCTTTTTTTTTCATTCTCCCTTTCGTCTCTTTCATCCTTTCATACCTCAATTCCTTAATGGATCGGCACCAACACAAATGTTTGTTCATTTTCTTGATAAAAGTATAGAATATTCCCAATTATTTCTTAAAAAGCGATTCTCTCAGCTGTCTTGAAAATCCGGCCGTCAACTTGAGTTGTTTGTCAAAAAAGTGAGTTCCGAAACTTAGGCACTTGTTATTTCTAAACAAAAAAAATTAGCGTTATACTCCTCCACACAGTATCATTTTGAATACTAATTGTGAGGCTCACGAGATGTTGATTTGCATTGCAAATATATTTACTCTTATTCGATATTCATCTTTGTTATGTCAGGATCTTTGAACACACGTGGTGCTCAAAACTTCGCTAGCCAGCTCGGTTTAAAGCTTCTTGCTTTAATTTACAGTTTTTTTGTTAAACAAATCGTGGCCCAGGTGGCCTTAAATGTTTTTTTCGGTGTGCAACTGTCCCCACACAAGAGCTACAGCCAACAACGGCGAGTTAAGCTGAATGAGTCAAGTTGTGAAGCGACAGACGTTTAGTCTTCCTCGAGCTTATGTAAGTTATCCAATTTCGCTCTTCCTCACTTCGAAATAAGTTATCAATAATCTTTTGCTTTTCTTGAGCTTCAGCTTATTCTTATTGTCGACTCTTTCTGCCTAATCTGTCCTGAAGAGGACGGAGACGAATAGCTTTCAGGCAACAACTTATCAATCCCTTTCAGTCCCAAGATCTCATCAGTAATTCTCCTTACTGTCTGCCATAAAATTTTCTACGATGTTAATTTGGGATATTTGAAATTTGATCAATTAATAATCCCCTAATTTATATTTTTTTATTCTCATCACCTATTTGCTTGATAATGTATTGATATCGTAAGGAGAAATTCTGTCTTCATCACAATATCTTAACAGTGACCAATTTACATCATCAACTCAGTTCATAAAACCAAATTGTCTTGTTATTCCCTCCATTGACACAGCACCACAGTTTCTCTAGAAACTTATCCCCCCTCCCCTTGTTTCTGCGTTTGAGATTGGTCCAACGCAGAACCGGTCGTATAACAAACAGTGAAACTGAAAAGTGTTAGGCTTTGTGGGAAAAAAATTCAGGATTAGTTTAATCGTGGTTTGAAAGACCAGAGTAAGAGTGTGTGTGCACGTTTTTGATGATAGTTTACACCTGATTTTGACACTCTATTGCATTAGAACAGATGACACCCTCGAGGAAAATAAAAATTCAGAAAAACACTGATCTATGAACAGAATCATGGCACGTTAGGCTCGATTACCAACCGCTGTTCGGGAATATGAGCCCGCTCCTCCTTCCTTTGCTTTAAAGACTGAAAAATTTATGGTGAAACTAAGGTTTTGATTGGTTGATTTTAGCTACAACTTTGGCTTATTGAATTGTCCGATAACAAACTGTCTGATTATAACTTGGCTAGTGAATTCGTGGAAAATAGAAGTTTTTTCAACCAATCGGAATCGAGGAAATTGTGATTTTTTTCTTAGGTTAATATAAAAAAGTATCACAGAAAGACTAAGTCAGGGCAGACGAAATCTCGACAGCGCGCGGTATTTGTAATTTGTATTCGTGTTACAAGAAAAAGCACCTGTTTTCAGCCAATCAGAAGTGCGTAATTTTTCATGTTCATTATTGCTTTAAGAACTTACCCCTTTAAGATGAAATTAATTGTATGGCAGGCAGTAAGGAGATTTACTAATGAGATTTTGGGAGTGAAAGGGTTATTACAACTTGGTTCATTTATTATTATGATCAATTTATAAGCAACAGTTTTAATCAAGGAGAGACCAAAATTCGTAAACTAGTAGAACTCACCTTAAAATTACGATGTTTCGGAAGAAACATGATCTTATCATCATTTTGCTAATTTCGATTGAGTGTTGTTGAGCCAAGAATAGGTAATCATAACAGTAACTAAGAGAAAAGGTAAATATCACAATGAACAAATGAGAACTTTAAGTTAAAACAAACTGTAGGAAGCGCGGGTAAACGGAGGTGAATAAGTCGCAATGGTTTTAGTTTGGAATCTGATTGGTCGCGAGTTTACCAAAGAAGAGCAAAACCCACGTAATCTAGAACAACTTGAGACGCTCAATTGAAAACCATTAGTTAGTACTCTTCGTGTGTCTGTGCACACAAGGTCTCAGCTAGAGGACGCCATTGATTTCTAGCTGTCACTTGTGGCCTCTGCAGACTATTACGTGGTCTCGTTAACCAGCAGAGAAAAGGCGCATTTCGAAATTTACCTCGACACGGCAAAGACAAGAGTAAACCTCTAACGACCATGGATACGAAAATTGCAGAGGATCAACTTTGAGTGTGATAAAGAGTAGAATATGAAGTGATGATTGTGTCAAGGATTAGAGAGAAAGAATTTCAGAGTGCTTTTCCGATGAGTTTTTTTAAATCAAAGTAATAACAACAATCAGAACGATGCAAATGATCACAAAATGAGAAGTCAAAGCGAGAACAAGTAAATTGCTTAAAGCGTGGTAGTCCAAGTCACAACCGGTTTTAATTTTACATTTAATTGGTTGAGAGGGTCGTGCGAGTTTTCTGCACCAATCACAGAGCAAAGTAAAGCAAAACCAACGTAATCTGGGACTATTTTCGACACTCGATTGAAAATCGCTCTAAAAACCATCCTATCTGGAATTACCTATCATATGATTCAATACGCAGTCTTGTTGGTAATAAAAAAAAATTTGAAAAATCTCAGATCTGACGAAGTTGAGGATAACTGTTTGGATTTAACCTTTTATCTCCCACAAGTGATAAGCATGTGACTTCTCCCTACGATATCCATAGGTAGAAGTTATCTTGATCTAACACCAAATTCTCGTAACCAATTCACAAGGAAATGTGTAGCAGCTAGTGGGGAGAATTAACAATCAGATCTTAGAAGTTTAAGGTTAAAATGCGAAATTTGCACATTCCAGAAATTTAACTCGGCTTGATCTAACTAGCGCAGATATATTTCATAATTGTGGGTACAAAGCTTTCAGGAGCAAAACACGTTTAGTTAAACCGAATGTAACTGAATGAAAACCAGAAACAGAACTGAAAGACTTAATTTTCCATAGGGATCAAGTAATTGAATTGTCAACTTGCAATTTTAATGTGCTGCATTTGAATTCGACAAACATCCATTTAACATGTTTTATGAAAAAAAAAAAACCATGTCCAACAAAATAGCTGTAAAGCACGTTTGAGCTTTGATGTGAATGGGGCATTAGTTAGGATTTCTTTGATTTTTGGAGAGGTAGATTTTTGTTAGGTAGATGCACGATGGATGCTGGATGCTGGATGCTGGATGCTCCACCACCTTTTAAAGAATTATTTCTTTTTTTTCTTACAGGTTCTAAAACTGATCCCAGAAGATTCAAGAAAAGATGATTGAAGAATGTTATCGAGTTAAATAAAGTTTTTTAAACGTCCCACATAGATACCTCCGTTCATCATCATCCAAGAAATCTATTGAGCGAGAAATTAGATAGAGAGTTTGTGCTTTTAAAAGGGCAGCCTATAATTATGAAAGAAAAAAATGTTTTCTCCGGATAACTGGGGCAAAAAAAAATTAGTCTTCCGGAAAACGCTACTCATAGGAAAAAGTCTGCGCTTTCGATCTGTATTTAATGTTGATTAAAAAATATACTAAGTCTTTTGGCGGGAAAAATTTTGCACCGCGCCAACGGTTTTATTCCATTAGGAGTCAAAGATATGTTTTATTTTTTTAACATTGAACGTTGTTCAAATCTACAGAATTTTTTTCCTTTCGGTAACCCTCCATTTGCAAAAAAAATTAAAAGAGATAGCCTATGTTTTGACTTGTTACCAGACCCTTTTAAAAGTGCAAATTGTTTGTTTATTTGTACTCCTAACTGAAACACAATAAAGGAAAGGAAGAGACAATATATATAATTGATATTTTTATTTGTTTTATTTAAAATTTAATTTCCACAACAAGTCGAAAAGCGTTTACAACATTTGACAAGCATGATAAAACATGGTACAAACGCAATGAATGATTAACGGTAGTCTAGCCAACAAGAGAATATTGATTTTAAAAGTAAGACAAAATTAGTTGCCAAATAAGTTTGATCATGAAAGTTAGTATGAACTATGGTATTCTTGAAATAGAAACAATCTCAGAAAAAAAAAAGAAATCAAATCAAATACGAAAAAAAATTGACTTAATCTAAACACCACAAACTACTCGCAATTAGTAGAATTAAGTATGGAATAATTTGAATGAAAAATTATCGCCAAAAAGTTAAAAAATACTTTTATAGCATCATCCATTTCAAGTTCTTCAGCGTACCAGTTGTAATATCAACTTAAATTGAAGCTACTCCTTTTAACAAAAGATATCTAAATCGTTAACTAAATCTGCTTGTGATATCCTTAACGTTTGCACCTTACGATGAGACGAGAAATTTTTTCATCGTTAGACAATCTCATACTACCAAGCGTGATTTGAAAGCTGTTTTCCTTTTTTTTAATTTAGACACCGAAATCATGAACCAGTTTCCGAGCAAAATTTTAGCTCTGAACGGATGTGAAAGGAGTTGGTGTCTTGTGTTACAGTTATGTTAGTGTCTTATGTTACAGTGTTACAGTTTTTTTACCTCTTATATCAATTTAGAACTTTCTTTTTTCCACATATGAATTTTCATCACGGACGATTTCAGTCTCGTCTTCTCTCACAATGCTTGTGGTCCACTTCAACCAAGGCAAACGAGCCAGCTGCAATAGAAAACAAACAAGAATGTTAAACAGTATCGAAAAAAATCAAATTTGCCTAAGAATAATTATGCGAAAAAGCGCATTCCGCTTTGACCCTCTTGTTTTATCGTTAAAAATTTTTGATCACTTCGATAAAACTGTCCCATGCATGGGCGAAAAATATTTTAACATGTTGACTCTCTGCGTGTTACTTCTCTGCTATTCAAAGAAGATATCATCAGCTGATCATAGTACATTAAAATTTCAGCTTCAATTTGAGATCAAGGATTTTTTCCTCCTTCAAATATATTGATTAAAATATTTTATGTTGACGACGCACTGATCAAGATAAACCCCAAAGTAGGGTGAGACTGTTCTTTTTTTCTGTAATGACGTGTATTACCTACACATAAAAAAATTATTACTGATCATATTGCACATTGTTCGACTGTAAAAATTGAAGAAAAAAAAAATGTTCAGTGTGTCAACTTTAAAACTTAAGGAATCCTACTGCATTTGAGTGTTTCTCGCCGATGAAAATTCTCATAAATAAAAAATACTCTTTCAACGAAACTTTCGCATTTTCAAAATCAAAAGGTGCTTAATTACGCCACCAAATTCAAACACGCCTCCAGAATTGTCAACTGAAAAAAAGAAAATATTGTTCGGGAACAAAGGTGGATAAATTACACGCTGCTATGTAAGCTACACTTATTTCAAATTCTCTGTCAGCTTTTTGTTCGAATTCCGATCATTCTTTGTTGGCGGTAAGACTCCACAAAAGTCTTAAAATGCAATCGAAAAAACATTGTAAGCTGTGTCTTTCCATAGGTATAATATAAATTACCCTTAACTAGAGCATATTTTTTGAGGTTCGCATCCATATTTTTAACTACTCGAAATTTTTTTATAGGTCAACCCTACCTACTCGAAAGTCGATTTATGAACCTAAACTAGGCTTAGTTTACACACGAAATTTTTTTTTGTCAGATAGCTTTTGTTATCCTCCACACTTGGGAAGTATGTTGCATGTTGGGAATGCTGAAAGAATTTTACAACACCTCTTACAAACCGATTTCTCGAGGGAAAGATTTTAAACCCCATACTATTGTAAAAAAAAAACCCCGAGTCCCGAAGATAACATAATGCGTCGCCATTTGAGGAAAGAGCAGTATAGATATTGAGCATGGATTAAAAGGAAATCTTGCCAAAACACCTCGTTGCTTAAAGTTTGTTAGATAAAATTTCACTGGAAAAATTTCAATCGCCTTATGAAAGCGTACACGTTCTTATGCTGGATATTCCGGTTTGAATAATAAACACAAATTTCTCCTTAATTGAAGTAGCAGCCACATGTGTACAACATGAACCTATTTTAAACAAAATGATTTTTAAAGCTTACCTTGACAAGTTTCTTCTTTAATAGTTTCATTTCTGTCAACTCCTATGCTTCATTTAAATCTTTCTTCATCGCGGCTCGTCTGTAAGGGTAAAAACTTTAGCAATTACTTTTCGTAATTTAACATCAAGTGCAAAAATTTCCATCCAAGGAAAGAGTTTTGATGTTTCCTGCCAGTGGCAGCCAAAATTTATTCTGAATGTCTTTAACACCTGTCCAGCGATTATGCCTCTCAATCTGCCATATTTTAACTCGGTTTGAATTCACCTAGAGGAAAAGAATACCCTTCCTCTCTGAACCTCTTTTTGAATTGAGCGGACTGATAATGAAAATTCCTCAAAAATAGCTTGTCCTTGATTCGGTTCAAGGACAGTTCTGTCTTGTTTCTCTGAAGTGAACTTTAATGTTCCCAACTTAATGAAGAGCACCGTTGTAATCTGTCTAAAAATTTCAACTCTTTCTACATCTTACCGTATCCTGACTTGTCCTACAAGAGGTGCAGTAGCGAACAACTCCTCGCTGTTTTCGGACATATTTGCACGACAGCCTTGATTAGTTGAAGATTTTTCCTAGTTCCTCCAGTGAAGTGATGCAGTCCATACCACGAGGAACCGTAAAATGCAAATGAGTTGTAAGCAGCGCACGTGCTTATTCAGTCTCTCGGGTAAGACTTGACCAAAAAACTGATAAGAGGCGTCAGGTTTTTAACATTTGATATCGTAATTTTTATAATAAACATTTTTTTAGAGAAAAAAAGAAATGCTTTTAGAAAAGGAAACGTGAGGTCGGGGAAGAAATGAAGCGGAGAAGTATTGTCAGAAAAGTATGTACAGAGAGCGGTGTATTATCAGGGAGGGGGCGGGGCCGAGGCCGAGAGGTTTTGATGATCTGGGGGTGGAGGGGGCGGGGAGTAAGGTGTAAACTTTGATTCAGAAAAGACAGAATTATCATTTTCCGAACTAAAGCCTAAATAAGCTCGGAAGTGTTGCAAGACTAGTAACTATCTAAAACCAGTACTTCACGTTGTATAGTGACATTAAAAAATGTTGTCATATTTAATTCAATCGAAGACAACAAATTTTGTCCAATAAGACCAAAGTGTATTTTTCTAAGTATGTATCATAATTTCTGAGGGTAGTTTTATTGCTCATTGTCAGAGCCTCAGCACGAGCGTTTCTTCAACCGTGGGAAAGTAAGTATGGGGCCTTGAGCAACGTGAGCCGGTGAGAGGTCTGCATGGAATCAGGTAATATTAGCACTATCAGTGCCAGACCCCTTGCAAACCTCTCCCCAACTCGTCTCAAATCTTCCTGCAGGTAGAGAAACGCGCGTCCTCTTCACCTTCGAACAAGCCAATCAGCCTGCACAAAGGACTATTCACTTGTGTTGTATATATCAATGGATGTTACTGTAATAAAGATTCTACATATGTTCGAATAATATCTCAAACTTCATATCATGAAAAGATGTATTCTAGGTGCTGTCATCTCTATTGTGGTCTTTATCATTATAAAAATTAAGTGTGAAGAATGTTCCAACTGTTTTGTGAACTTGAATTTGCTCCGTTTCAATCTTTACTATACTGTCATTGTTCTGAAAATTATTCTTGTAGGCCAATGCAATGAAGCGATTTGAATCATTCACCAGAGGACTTGCTATATATTCATCTAGCTACAAGAAAAGAGTAAGCAACTGTGAATTAGTCTGAGTGATGTGTATGGTGGGAGTATCCTTTGTTATCAACAAGACTTTCAGTTTCATGCTCAATCTGTCTTTTTGATTACCAGACCCAAACTTTCCTAGGTTGTTCTCTCCCCCACCCCTCCCACACGGTTTACAATCGTGCTTCGTTTAACAAACTAAACTCCTGGAACAGTCTCAAAACCCTGTTAAAATCTGGTATAAATTTGACAAAGGCTGCTGCCATTTTGAATTCAAATAAATAATCTGGCTATACAAGTACGACATCCTAGAATTCAAATTGAATGGTGGGACCAAATAAGTTCAACTGACAAACAGCAGCTGTTTTGGTTACAAGCTTCACTGTTCTCACAGAGCTTTTTCCTCACACACTTGTGACTTTGCATATACTTTGTAAAATGTTACCAGCATTAGAATTTTGTATCCCATGGCATACAGTTGTTCATTTAAACTTGATACTTTAGCCCTTTCACTTCTAGATCTCATTTAATTTAGTAATTCTTCCTACCATCTGGCCTTACACTTCTCATGATGTTAGTTAAGTGAATTTGGTATTAGATCAACTAATTATTTCC
This sequence comes from Pocillopora verrucosa, assembly GCF_036669915.1. NCBI lineage: Eukaryota > Metazoa > Cnidaria > Anthozoa > Scleractinia > Pocilloporidae > Pocillopora > Pocillopora verrucosa. The sequence continues at coordinate 4,936,398 of NC_089313.1, read as the reverse complement.
TGATTGAAATTTTATTTTTTACTCTTATCACTTTTCTGCTTGATATTGTCTTCATATTGTAATGAGAAATCTCTTTTAGTCACTCATGGGAGTTAAAGGGTTAACCTAGAGTCAGGTGTAGTTTGAAAGCAATGACAACAAGCTTGACAATAGTATGTTCAAATGAGCCACAGTGTTTTTGCATGATGTAATTACCTCCATCCATTGGGCATCGGCAATCTCTTTTGTATCCCTTGTTATCTCATGAGTTAAAGGTTTCAGAAGACATATGAAGTAGATATCTGAACAGCCAAAACGGAAGTTGAGCATGTGACGAAAACAAACAAGAGAAATGAAAGTGGTCTGAATACCAGTTTCCTCCAACACTTCCCTCGTAACAGCTTCAACAATATCTTCACCTGAGAAAGGAATTGCATTACATTGGTATTACAGATTGTCACATTACCATAGCAGATAGATTCCATGTTGGTGGGTGTCTGTGATCTATTACTGTTCAGTCCCACAGCAACATGGAATCTATTCATTAATATGAAAACAGAGCAAAACATTGCAAATGGTGATGACATTGATGCATCTGTCCTCCAATTGGGCATCAGAAGGAACCAATTAAAAGAGCAACATTTGATAACATAACAAGCTTCCCCATGGAAGTATTAAAAATGATGGAAAATTTAGTATTTGATTCCTAACTCCCACATTACAGAATTTTTACCATCAATGCAGGATCAAAATACCTAAAAACCTCTTAGTTCTGGTGCATGAATTCATAAAATAAATTTTATTGTAAGTGGCTGATACAATCTTTTACAGTGTATTTATAGAAAATAGGTATGGTTAATATTTACTTCTGTCTACCATGCCTCCAGGAAGTTTCCAATGCTTTTTTCTACTGTATCTCTCACAGACAGCTAATACCTGGTTCTTTTCATTGATTACAAGCCCACCAGCTCCTGAAAATCAACAAGATACTGGTCTAATCTTCTACTCATCCACTGTGTCTGCTTGACAACAGAGTAATTTAACTTTCAAGAATAAAAAAGACTGTTAGCTATTTCAACAAAAGCAAATATGTCATTATGAACATAAAGTCAACTCTCTTTCAACCCTGTTAGTCCCAAGATTTGAGAACTCATTTTCCCAACAAATGACCACATATTTCTTCATTAGCAGTGCTGATTATTTGGTGTTGGATCAATTGATAATTTCTTAATTCATGTTACCTACCGGCCTAAAAATGTATTAAAACTTAATGGAGAATGTATTCATTGATCACTCCTGGAGGTAAAAGTATTAACTAGACACCTTACAGACTGGCACCAGCATTGTCTCTAGAGTTAAGATGTTAATTGCCATTATAACATTACTACAATTTACAACAATTGATAAAGAAAAGGAAAAGAAGATTAATGGTGAGGAAACCTCATGAAAACCAAAAAGGCTTGTAAGCTTAGGTTCCTTCAGAGGTAGTAAAAGATAACAATATAAATAACAGATATATAAAATAATGTGTTGCATTAATATATAGATACATTCTATAGCAAGTCATATGCTTTTTTGCAGCAAAATGCAGGGTACACAATTCCCACTGATTGAATTTAGTCTTTCTCTAGTCTCATAAAAGGTCCAGTTCAGCATTTTTGAAAACAAAATTCCCTACGGCTGACAAATTACAAAACTTGTACAATGAACAAACAAAAAAGAGCACAAGACATACCAAGGTAGCTTGTGGCAAAGGTTGGCAGAGTGTTTGGTTCATCTTTGGGAAGCCAGTGAGTTAAAACAATGTAGGTTGGATAAGTATGGTGAAATTGGAAACCATGCTTGGAAAAAAAAACAAACACAAACAATTTATTATGTTTGTAATAATAACACACTTAAAGCTAACCAGTCAATTTTGTATTATCAACTGAATTGATAATTTAAATTGGAAGACAAATGTTTGTTCTAGAATTTTGTGGCTTTCTGAACTGTCCAGGGATAAGGAAAGGCTGCAAACTACCACTAAAAGCTAGTTAATTGGTTTGCAGTAGATCAGGTTGGAAATGAGTCCACTCTAGCTCAAATAGAGGCATTTGGAACTGGTGGCTCAAAGGTAAAGTGACAGGTGAATTATAAACCTAAGCCAACCTACTCATTCTTCCTCAGCCAAATACAGTTTCAGAGACATGAAGAGACAAGATGTACTGCTACTGCTTCTAGATGCAGTGTTAGTCCATTGCAGATTATATTCCCCCCTGATTTAATCAAGTTCATACCCTTGACGTGCAATTGCCTGAATTTTTCTGCATGTATGACAATTGTTTAACACAGAGATCTCATGAATATGAGAATAAGGCCTGAAAATACTTCAGGGCTGTATAGGATTTGAATCCATAACCTCTCAGATACCCATGCAGTGCTATACCAACTGAAATAACAAGCCAACTAGGAGTGGGTCTTTATTTAGGTTCACAATAAACCTGTGGGGTGATAAATCAATAACTTTTAATATGTGAACTATGCTCTAATACATGAATATGAAAGCAATCTTCGCAATGAACACTATTTTAAGCAGTAGTGAAAATATGGCCTGGAAAAATTCAGGTCTGTACAGGATTTGAACCCATGACCTCTGTGATACCTGTGCAGTGCTCTACCAACTAAGCTAACAAGCCAACTGGGAGCTGGTTGTCATGTTGGTGTCTCAATAACAGGTGCTCTCTGTTGATCTATCCTTGCTTCTAATACCTCTCACCATCCTCTGTTTAGCTGGCAAACAGGTTCTAGTGTTTGGGTTTGGCTTACGGCCCCTTCTCAGGCATAGCCCATTATTATTACATCGTTAGCAGATACTTAACGAAAATGTTAAGGAAACTCCTGTTCTTCATTCTTTACATTTAATACTATATAATTATGGACATTATGACTCACTTTTACAGCAATTGGAATAAAAGTGGAATTCTCTATTGATATTCTAAGCCAAACTCCCCTAATACCACACTGCTTGAATTTTTCCAGTGATACTAAAATGAAGTTGAAACCAATTGAAATTAATAATCAATTCACTGAACTAAATAAATACAATCCTTCAGAAATAATGAACTTACAAGCAAGTTTTCTTTCAAAGTCTTCATTACTTTCACACTTCTCCACATCTGTGTTGATTGTTATTCCACCAAAGCTACAAAAAGTGTGCAATATTATCACAACTATATCACTCAAAAACATTTCTTTAAAGAATAATATTTCCTTTCCCATGTAATACAGTTTATGTACATATTGACTGAGTGTGTGGGGGGGGGGGGAAGGGGCTGAGGGTCATGCCATGTTTTGCTCATGTTTTGGTCCCCCCCCCCCCCCATTTTATTCTAGGATCTTCTTTCTTCTAAGATATTTTCAGTTATTGTGACTGGCTGCTGTGATACCAGTTTTACAACATCCCATTGAAAAGGACTCAATTATGTTTTGTCAACATGAGCCAGGGGTATTTTATTTGTGTCCTTGACTTTTATTTGTGGATAAATGCAAACTTCAAAAGCATAGTCAGGTGAAAATTTGCGAGGTATTCTGCGTGTGTTACATAACAAGAATAACTCCAAGAACAGAAACAGCAGAATTTTCTTAGACCCGTAGTGCAGACACACCACTACTATGGGAATCCTGTGCATCAATCACTCCTTGGTCTACCCGCTTGGAAAACAGCCTGTAATCCCCTCAATCGATCTCATAACCATCACTCGGTAGGTATCATTTTGACCGATACATGATCGAATTGCTTTTAATCTTAGTCGTTTAGTTACGAATTAGCTATCTTTACTTACATATCTTTGATCCCCTTAAATTCATCTTCGCTGAATGATTCATTTGTAGAGGTATCCAAATAACCTTCGGCGTTAACCGCCTTAGCTGAGCTCATCGCAAAGCCAACTGCAAAAGAATCTGGAATCAACCGGAAATCTAGGTCAACTCGCCGGCTGACTTGCAACTAATTTTTCGTTCATGTAAGCCAATATATAGTGTCCAGGACAACACACGGCATTAGGTTGCTTTAGACACGTTGAGAGAGAGAGAGACTGTAGGAGAGACTCAAAAGACACGTTACATCTGAAAGTAGACGGAATGGACGTTAGTACATCCTCGAGGTTGAAAGTTGAAAAAATGAACAACGGGCCTAGATAAGAAACGGATGGTGAATATCTGGGTTTGTAAAGTCCGGAAGAATGAATTTTTGAGTCATGCTACTTGCTACAGTATTAATAACACTGATATTAAAAATGAACTCCCTGCAACATCTCAAACGAAATTCAATATAGAAAAGGAACAATTTCTTCGAGACCTGTCCAAAATCCCCCAAGCCCCCTATTGTGTTCTATTTCAGCCAATATCGCGTTTACTAAATTAACGCCTCAGATAGGATATTAATTTCTTGACTTAAGCTACATGGTTTAGTTTAGCTTTAACTGATATGTTCGGCAAGGATCAGTACCTTTCTGAAGATACAACGGGAGCTTTCTAAAAATGTCCCAGGGGTATTGAATAAAAGGGGGTAAGTTTCTGAAGAAACTGTGGGACTGCGTCAGTGGGAGAGTTCAGCAAGGTAATTGGTTTTATGAACTGAGTTGATAACGTGAATTGGCCACCGTAAATAGTTTCAAAGCTAACGTTTCGGGCGCTAGCCCCTCGTCAGCCCTTGAAACGTCTGCTCAGAAACTCTTAATGGTGGCCAATTTACGTTATCAACTCAGTTGATAATACCAAACTTCCCCGAGAGATTGTTGGTCCTTTTTTAGCGTTCCGTTTCTCGGTTAGCATGCGCTATGGGCTATTAATGTTTAGATTGCAAAAAGTAACTAATCACAATTTCAAAAACAAGTTTTAAGTGTAGGTTATCTAATTTTCTTCGTGATACAGTTTTAATACCTCTTTTATATTCTCCGACTTATTTCTGTTTATACAGACTCTCTTAACAAAATTATGTTGTAAAGAACCATGGCCAGGCAGATGGTGTCAAAAGGGGTAACAGCTGCTGACCGCAATGTTCAAACCGCTAGAAGCGGAGTTTGCCTCAGTAAGAGCAGAAAGGAGTTGAGAAAATAGATGCATATCAATTAGCGGATCCAGTTTGATTTAGCATCAAATTCTCAGAACTTAAATAATGAGAAAAAACCCTACGCAACGCAGAGAATCAGTTGAAATTTAGATCTCGGGAGTGAATGGATTTAGCACATTTCAAATAGAACGAAAGTGCGACGGCATAAGAAACTACGTTCATGGAACAGAGCCGGCTTCTCGGTGTTTAATCAAGTACCGTAATCGGCGACGTGTTACTTACCTAACTTCAAATATTTTATTTTCTAATAAAAGGAAATAAACGTCAGTTAAGTAAAGAATATATTCACCTTGACTCGCTCTCTTCTAAAGAAACGAGCTAGTTGTAATTATGCCATCTTATGGCGTCACTAACCAAAAAAATGGTAGCAAATTCGACTGACAGAGTGCGTTACCGCGCTTTTTAATAACATGCGGACACTAGAGTTCATGTTGCAACCAATATTCAGCGTAAGGGGCATCGACGAACAGAGACGAGCAAAATAGATGGTGACCCTCCAATCACCACAAGAGAACTTGATATTGTCTTCACGAAAAACATTTTCAAAGATGAATCTTTCAACTCCACTGTTCGTATGCTATTGAAAAGCTAAGTGCGAAAAAAATCAACAGAACAAAGACAAACAAAATTACTAGCATCCGACAGGGGCATACTTTTTACCGTCTTTCAAGCGAGCTTAGGCGAGCGCGACGCGAGCGTGCGGATGGCGTGCGCGAAAAGATGCTCCTACATTTGCACGTGACTAATCCCTTGCGCTTTCCACGCGCCCGACTCGCACTCGCTTGAAAACCATAAAATGACGCCTGCTCTGCAGGCTAACAAAACAATTACGAGGGGAGAAACAGGAAGGACGCCCAAAATTCTGACCCTAATAGTACGAAAAGTGTAGACATGTATTGAAAATTTCGATTACGTATCTTTGGTCAAAATTCTGAGGAAGAGTGGCTTCTCTCGCATTCGTCACTCTTTCCATTACTACAGTAAAGGCCAGCATTACGTACCAGGCAAGACAAGGCCGAAAAATTAAACTAAAATCTGTCCACCAAACAACAAATATTGATGAACGCCCTTTTACGTGAAAGCGGATATGTAAATTTAACAAAAATCTTTCAGTGCGATTTGCACGACGAAACTAACCTACCAAATAATTTACAAATAAAGGAGACAGGATATGGAACGCCTAAATTGCCTCTGTCAAGAAGATTTCTTCGCAAGCTTAGTGTACTAGTTGAACAAGAAACACAGTCTTATCTAATTAATTCATTTTCTCAGAGAGCGCCTTTCGACTGAGTGTCGTTAAACCAAAACAAATTAATTATAACGAAGGTAAATACCACGAGGGACCAATTCAGAGTTCAAAGGAAATTCATTTCCGGTGCTGAGGCGTCGGAAACGAGAGTGAACTGAGTCGCCATGTTTCAGTCTTACATCTGATTGATCGAGGGAAAAGCGCAAGTTTTCTTGATGTACCAATTACGCAGCGAAAGTAAAATTAGTGAAGCCTCGAATTGCGTTCGGCACTCATTGAAAACTGCTCCATAGGTTTTAAATGACAAACACTGTTACCTAAAGAGCCCACAGATAGGCGTTTGCTTATCATGATTTTTAACGATTTCGCTTGTACGCACGTGCGGTTCAAAGTACCGCTTAAATAATTTAACGTATTTAATCTTATATTTATCTGTACACTTTTTACACCACAAATTTTGATTCCGTATGCCAAAATAGAAGCTTTTCTTCGCCTGTTCCAAGCGTACAGTTGGTACACAACGCCGCAATGAAAACCGGTGCCAAATAGTACCCAGTCCCTCCTCTTTTTGCTGGCTTCATTTTGCGTCTCTCTATCGGTTCAAGCGCATCGTTGTTTTCTTGACTGAACGCCGGGAACAGGTCATGTTTTTCTTTACATGATTAAAATTGGTTCTTGCTGAGTATCGGGAGTAAGCGCTCTAGTTAATGCAGGAACACAGTTACTTGGAATAAGGCAACCTACGAGAGAAAAAAACAAGTTCAATCCCCAAACCTTATCGAACAAAATTTGCAAAAGTAGCTATCGCGTTAACCTTTTAACTTAACCCTTTAACTCCCAGATCAAATTGGTAACCCTCCTTGCTGTCAACCATACAGTTCTAATAATGTTAGCTCAGAGAATTTAGTATTGGTTTAACTGATTATCCCCAAATTGATATTTTTCTTTATTCTCATTACTCATCTAGTTGATATTGTATTGATATTGTAAGGAGAAATTCTGTCTTGGTCACTCATGGGAGTTAAAGGGTGAAAGAAGTGATTGTGACTGACAGGCAACTTCTTAAATTTTCGATACATAAGCTTTCTTGGGATTGATATCTGGGTTTTTCGGAACTCGGCAGGGACAGTAACAATATTTGTTCAATTCAGGGAAAGAACTCTCGTTAATTTATCTGACGATAAATTCGGCATTAACATAACAGCATTCGAATTGAACAAAGAAGGTTGTTTGAACGTTTTAATTAGTCAACGTGAAATCTGAAGCCGATTGCATCCTCCATCCTGCAGATCACCAGGGTTAAAAAAATTCAAGAGTCAAATTGGACAGCCGCGGGGTTGTCAATTCCACTCAAAACCAGAATTTCATCAACAGCTTTCTCGTCGGCTAAACCACTAAAAGAAAGTGAAATTAGAGTCATTTAGACTTACCAACTATTCGAGATCCATCGCTCTTTCTGCAACGAACAATCTGTATTTTGGAGTTTGCACCAGACTGACCAGCTAAGACACTTTCCACTTTACTCCAAACGCTTAGCACCGAGCCGCTCAGGATGTGGAACGTACGATGTCGCCTGCCCACCTCACAGCTCAAACCAAGAGTCATTCGTTTACAGTTACCCTTCCTGCAAAAAAAATTAATAATAACAGCTATAATAATTTCTCTTTCGAGAGGAATCGACCTGAGGTGTTTAGTCAAGTACACAGCCACTCGATTTAATATTTTCATTACCAGCGTTCTCCACAATGAAATTTCCCTTTATAATGCCAATACATTATGGGATGGCTATTGTAACGTACAGTTCTGGTGACGTCTTGGCCAAATAAAGCAATAAGCATGTGTTATAAAGGGCCAATCGCATTCAAAAACCGTGTTAATTCACACTTCGAAGGTTGTAAAATGTATCTGGATCAATCATTTTGCTCTCTTTAATCATAACTATTCAGCCTCAATTTGCAGCGCTAGAGCCACTTTAGTTTAGCTCGCGCTTGGTCATTTAGAACATGGGCCCTTAGCAAGGATTCTTATAAGACTTTGTACACTCACCAGTAAGCGTGGTTGCACTGACTGAGGGCTGATTCGTACTGATCTACCCAACTACTCTGAGCCTCATGGTCTAATACCTTAAAAACAAAAACGGAAGGTTATTTACTTGTGGATGAATTATCATCGATAGTTTCAAGCAGAAATCACTTCTGATGTGGATCGCAAGGTTTCAACTGCATACTGCCGTTCTTCCCTTCTATTGCATGAAGACTGGTAGAAGGCAGTCAAACGTTGCGATTCACATTGAAAACGACTTTGTCGTGAGGCAAGCAATAAATACCTTTTAATAGGCGAGTTTGAGGTCCCTACTGAAAGTTACGGACCGAGTTTTTCCACCGAAGCGCACAGGCCATAAATCCGCGCGGAAAAAACGAGGTTCCGTAACTCATAGTAGGGGACCGAGGACACGTGGTCAGAAAAGCTTGAACAAATCACGGCTTATTCACTCGCATTTTCCCGCGCTTCACACCGCTAGCTGATGCTGATGACGTAACAAGATTTGAACAGAAGAGAACGCGTGACTGGTTACCTTTTTGTACTTTTTCTTGACGTCTTCCAGTGTGTCCTGTTTTGTTTGCAGGCCAGTATTAGGTCTGTACACATTGATCACATCCTTCTTTTTGCTTCGAGACTGACACATGACCAAGATAGCAGTTTTCTTGTGATTCCGCACCTGGTTCAAAATAATTATATATATTTTGCAAAGTTAGTTACCTTAGGTTACTTTCACTTTTATATTCCACCATGGTGTGTTCTTAATGGCCTTAATGGTGCACTTAGGTTTCAGCCAGGGACCACTTAAGTTTATTAAAACTTCGAATAAATATATTTTTTTCTACTGAGTGTCCAAAGAAATGCATCGGTTTTAATTCACAACGCTCTGTGATTGGTCTAAAAAACTCACGCCACCCTTACAGCCAATGATACAAAATTAAACCAGTAGTGCCTTAGTCACTTGCCTTTTCCCGCGCTTCAGGCAGTTTGCTTGTTTTTACTCTAACTGCTCTTCTGATTGTCCACCGGAATAAATTCCGGCTTAGATTTTACGAGGCTCAACTGAATTACGCTCTGTTACAATAATTTTTCTTTTCTAGTTTGACGAGGTTGCCGTTCCCCGTATCGAAATGGCATCCGTCTGGGCAAATATCAACTGCATTCTCAACTCAAAGTTTCTTGTATAGTTCTTTTTGCTGTTCATGCCCATGTAAATAGCTACAGCAGCATTTAGAGCAATTTTCAATTGAATTTCGAAACTATTACGAGATTACATTGGTTTTGCTTTATTTCGCCCACTCATTGGTTCAAAGACTCGCGCAACTCTCTCGGTCAATCAGATGTAAAACTAAAGCCAATTAGGACTTGGTTTCACGACACTCAATACAAAAGCGCTTTACTGTTAAAGTTAAAACTTCTTCGTTGACACGTTACCGACGAACTCACCTGGTTGGAAAGGTAATAACCATCCTCTGGGTGCGACTGAGACCGCCGTAATTCAAATGATTCTTCCCACGACATTCCCCGCTCTACGCTTATCTAAATATGCAAAGGAGAAGAAAAGTTATTGACTCATAACTTGGGCTAAAGAAAGCTTGTCTAGAGGAGCTCATCCCGGATTCTGTAACATGAAGCGACGTTTGCGCATGTGCGAACGTTGGAATGACCAGGTGGCGTGCTTTTAGGTTGACAGAAAAAATCTCACACGAGTTACAAACAACCACACAAGCCAGTCAGTTGCGATGTTTAAGCAACCCTTTTTTGGAAAGCTGAAAACAGAACCTTACATCAATAGGATACCCATACTGGACCGTCGCATCTTTCCAATTCGTGTTTAGAATAAAAGATGATTGTAGAAAGAGGCAGCTTACTGTGTGTAACTCTGTGGTAGCTGTGCCCATAGTTGAATTACCAGCAAATGTTTGAACACTCAAGTTAGTCACAGCTTCACCATGAGCACCAAGGTCTGAAAAAAAAAACGACCACATTATCAAAACTGCATTTCTAATTCACAAATAGATTCCATGTTGCTGTGAGTATATTCAACAACGGATCAAAGATGACATCAAAATGTGGCAAGAAGAAAAAAAGTTGATACTTTATGACGGATTTAAAAGATTCCAACGTTTTTGATTACCGAGAATTCCTTCATCCCACCGTCCACTTCTCTTGGCTTGTTGTACCACAACAGACAGTGTTTTCATGAAGTATGCGAACAAGTGGTTTTGAAGTTCAACTTCTACACCAAGGATTCGATTTAAAAACCGTGAGATGTTCGTGAAGTCTGATGAAAAAAAAAAAACGGAAATGAAGACAAAAACAAATTAATCAAGTAACCCTTAAACCCGTGAAAGTGACTGCCATTTAATTTTCCTTAAAAAAAATAACACCTCTGAATCAAACATCAGGGTCATCCAGAGAAGGACATGCATGCAAACTCAAGAAGCCCTTGATTGTTAGCCAAATTCTTCTTCTAAGTAATATAACATTTGTGAAAACAACTGAATGGAGAATTTGCATGTTGATGTTACCGTGTAAAGGTTTAATGGAGAGAGGTACAGAAATGGTTAAGTGCCCTAAACCATAACATTACTGACCAGACCAGGGCTCGTACCCAGACTTCTTGATCCGTAACTCTTTCTGTGCCTAATGTTTTCGAACAAAGCCTGAGAAAGAAAGTTTTACCTTTATCCAAAATGGTCACGTTATTCTTGTCATCTTTGACCACAAGGCCCACACCGATCAGAGCTGTACGTACATCTGTTGTAAAAAGAACCAAAGTAAACGTAGATGTTAAAATTTGTCATGATCGAGAAACAAGAAAAACATTTGCATCACCCTTGAAGATGATTAAAAACCCAGCCAGTTCCGAGCTTCAGTGACCTCGTTGGCACAGGGACAAAGACTACAATCCCTGGCGAAAGAGTCTTAAAATGAAAAAAACAAAACAAAACAAAAAAACAAACAAACAAAAACAAATCAAACAAAAAAACTCGCGCAGATAAAGGATACTTAATGTTCTGTGGTCCCATTTCCCCCATACCCCCACTCAACTTAAATTGTTGACTTTGACCTCCCTGGATGATCAGCTTCGCTGTTAACATTTCCTTAGGGGGAGGGGCTGGGGAATGAGGATCTTCATCAAATATAACGGTGTTTCGTCATAATTATAACGAAGTAAAAGGTAAGTGGCTTTGTGAGTTTTCGAAGGTGTTCCAAGGACTTGAAAAAAGGATGAAAGGATTTTCGAAACACGACTGAATATCGGTACATATAAACATACCTTGAAAAAACTCTCCTTTGTAGTCTTGTGGTGGTGGAATCGTTGGCGTACTCTGACCAGTGACAGCTTTTAAAACAGCTTCCAAAGCAGCCCTGCCATACTAGATATAAATACAAAAAGCTTACGTCAACTAATACTTAACAAGCCCATTTGTGACGCATTAGCGCCCCTTTTAATTGAGGGCCGTAAAACCAGAACCAAAGCGATAACAATGGTAAATCAAAGGAAAGGTAGATATCATAAGGGCCAGTAAGACAAGAGTAAAGACCTGCAAACTGCCTGAAGCGCGGGAAAATGAGAGTGATGGAGGCGCGATTGGATTAAGTCCAGCATGTGATTGGTTGAGAAGATGGCGTGAGATTTCCGGACCAATCACAATCCGTGGGGAAGTAAGACCAAAACAATGTTTACTAATAGAAAAAAATCGTGAGGGATTGATGAGCGGCTACTGAAAAAGGCATTAACAGAAAACATTAAAATTTACCTTGTTGTCAATATTGTATCTGCTTAAATCTTGTGATTCTGTAGCTCGTCGATCTCCGTGAGTAAGAGCTCCCTGAAACGCAATTTTTTTTTGCATGATATCAACCCTTTCATTCCCAAGAACTAGATCTAAATTCTCTGCACGATCTGCCACACATTTCTTAGAAATTCTTGCACTGAAAACTTCATATTCAATCAAACAATTGTGCCTTATTGATGTTTTTCTTTCCTCTCATCGCTTATCTGCTTGTCAAGGTAGTTACATGTATATTGTAAGAAATACTAGGAGAGAAACAGTTAAGTTAGCGCCCCCACCACCACAAAAAAAGGGAAAACGACTCTTAGGGAACTCATGCTAGCAAAAACATGGCCTCGCGTTTAAAATTAAATAAAAATTAAAGAAAAGAAGGTCTACAGTAGAGCTGAACTGGTAGTACTTAATCATGGCTATGAATATCATTCTGAAAGCTATCGAATTCACGTTGTGCAGCTTACCAAACTCTCTAGCCTCTTGGCTACAATGGAAGCAAAACGTCTCTCTCCAGCCAGTTCAGATATTAAAAACAGGTACTCTGGGGCGCTCACTTGATTGGACCGATGAGATCGACCTGCAGATCATTATTAATATTATTATTGTTATTATAACATTATTAATGACAACAATAATTTCATTCAGATCGAGTATTATTTCAGTTTCCGCTTTTAACAACAGTTGAACGATCCTTTACCAAACTGCTGAATTGCTTTGTCTGCACTCCACGGTAGTTCAAGAGTGATGTGAACGCGTCTTCGTTGATTCTGAAACATAGAACACATGGAAAGTCAATCAAAATCAATTTTTTCCGGCTAACATGCATTTATACTATCTTTTCCCTCAATCAGCAACTCGTTCTGTCAAGCGGAAATAATTAAACTGACACAAATGACTTTTTTCCCCTCTCGTCAATCGCCAGAAGGAAAGTTGACAATAAGCCATTAAGCAGAAAGAAGAATTCAAAATTGCTAATATTTCCAAACGAAAGATTTAAATGCGAATAATACACGTATCAACAGAGTGTACATAATGGTCCCCATTACACTGTTCAAATGTTAACTTAAGGCCGGATAGTTTTAAATACCTTGGCTCTCCTGTCTGCCTGTAGAGAAATGCCTGAGCTGGCAGCTTCTGAGATGATCGCGATGCTCTAAAAAATAGAAAAAAAACTTTAAGATGTAACATACTTGTGTAAACAGCAATTTTTTACCAACTGTTGGAAGTAGTCCGAGATTGCACTGGTTTTCCTTCACTACGCTTTATGATCAGGCTAATTAATATACAGAACTAAAACCAATCACGACCTGGTTCCTCGCCTCTTTCCTTCCCGCGCTTCAAGTCAAACTAAGTTTCTCAAAAGTTGACGGGAAACATTTTCCATCACCGACGTATATCACTAACTGTAACATCATACCTTCTGCCCATCCATGAATCTATTTTTCTCAACAACGTTAATAATCTCTAAAGGCACATCTTGTTTGCTTCTTGATTGGTAGCTTACGGTCCCATCTTCATTACTCACAACACGACCTTTTCTTCCCGTCATCTAAACACAATAAAACTGTGTCACACATCTCATTTACGTATAATTGATAATTGAACTGTATTTTGAGAAAGTATTTAGTTGTTGCGAAAGATTCGTCAAACTGTGATAAGAAAAAAAAGTGACACACAAGGCGCAGCCGAGAGAACCACTGATATTTTTACTACTTCTGTGACCGACCCACCTGAAATTGAATATATTTGTTTTAGAAATAAAGAAGCAAAAAAAAAATGTTTATGATGACGTCAGCTATGCGTGTATCCTCCAATAGATAATAGGTGGGGACCAATCAAAATGCGCGCATAATTCATAATTCATACTTACAGCTTACAGCTTCTCCTACACTAAATTGTAAAGGAAACATGGGTGTATATGGCGCATGCAAACAAAAAAACCAGTAAAACTCCTGGGCACAGTTGTTCGTAGGCTGATTAGTGCTAACCAAGGGTTAAATTTCGATCTCGATTTCTTTATCCCTTTGTTCAAAAGCCCTTCTTGGATAATTTTCTCTCTTCTTCGAAGGACATTCAATCATCAAATTGTAGATGAAAGGAATTGTATTGGATTGTCTTTCAAAGCTTTCACATCTAAAATCAGATTTCCCACTAACCCTGAGTTATCTTAACCCAGCTTTGAACAATGAAAAACCCGACCCTGGACTTAATTTACAATCTAAAGAGTTAACACTTTACACCCTAACATCAGTATGCATCTTCTCCATACTGTTTCCTATACATTTCCTAGGGTGCTGACAAGGAGAATTTGTTGATCAATCAAGGGAATATTTAGTTGGTGATCATTTCCTCTACTCTCATGACCTTACTGTGTGATGCAGGGGTTATACTGTTGGGAGAAATTAGATGCAAGTCACTCTCATGGGTTAGAGGGTTCATGAAAGGCCCTCAGCAAACAGGACACGTGGTCAGATGAGGCAACTCAATCTACTCACCTCTGCAACATTGTCTGGCCCACCCAGCTCATCTATAAGTTCATCTAAAGTGTTTGGAGGGAGACATTTGGACAGGACATCAAGCTTATCAAGTAACTCCCTTTTCATTGCTCTGCACATATCTGCAGCAGAGTTTGCCAGTGGTCCTGGGCTATTTGCTGCAGTTAAACTAGAAAAAGCTGGCGCACTCGCGGAATGATGTAAAGTCTTCAGTCCACCTGCAGATGAAGGCAAGTGTGTTATTACAAATTATAAAATAATTCAAATAGTTCGCGCACGCTGATTGGCCATAAAACCATTTTACACGAGCGTATGTAAGGGAGGTTAACATAGCCTGATGTAAACACGCGGGAGGTTGGGAGAACACAAGATAAGCGTAGGAAACCACGACGCGAAGCGGAGTGGTTTCCAGCTTATCTCGTGTTCTCCCAACCTCCCGTGTGTTTACATCAGGCTATGTAAACACGGAAACCATTTTACATTTCTTCATTGATCAACACATTCCTTATGTTAGTTATAGTTTGAGGTCTGAGAAGACAAGAGCAAAAAAAACCTGATTATCACATATGGATTTCGCATATGGCCTTGCCCATTATAAAGTTCTCTGTGGCCCAGTGGAAGAGCAACATCCAAATGATTGAGGCTCGAATCCTAATAGGGACTCAAGGCAGGTTGCTCGTTTTCATTTTGAGTTCTCGTTGGCTTACTCCTCGCGATATTTTGCGTCCTATGATTGGTTGTTATGATTACTTTGATATTGGCATTACGCCACTCGATTGAAAAGCATTCTATTTTCCTTTCTCTTCCAATTGGCCACTGCGATGACCGCTTTACAACATTTAGTTGAACTGCGCTTAAACAATAAAAGCTAATTACCAGCTGGGTTCCACGAATGCTGGCTCTCCAGCCCATTAGGCTGTTTTGTTCTCTGTCCAGGTGTGCTCCATGGGAGACCACCCACTTTAAGCCCGGCAGCTGCCAGAGCATTGTAACTTGAGTCAGGACTACCTGTCTGTGATTTGTTTTTCGAAGACTTCCGAGACTTTCGATGCAGCCATGGGTCTAAATATGAAAATAAGAGGTTAAGCAAGTTTATCTCATAGCACTGATAGCTTCACTATACAAACACAGGCTTCTTACAGCCACAGCAAGGCTTTTAACCTTCCATCATCTCTCTTTAACCCCTCACACCTTAACATCAGTATCTAAATTCTCCATACTCTTCTCGATACGTTTCCTTAGTGCTGATTAGGAGAATTTGTTTAACAATCAAAGCTTCTTAGGTTGCCGATCATTTCCTTTATTCTCATTATCGTAATAAATGATTCAGAAGTATTACTGTAAAGAGAAATTGGTTGCTGGTCACTCTTTGGGTTTTAAGATTATGTTTTTTTTTACAGGCCTCTGTTCACAGCTAATTCAAAGGTAAATGTTCATTGTGTACCGATATGAACCAGGAAAACTGAAACAAGCATAGCTTGTAAAAAAACAGCAATTGAAGTGTGAAATAAGAATTAAAACATCTCTCATTACCAATACCAATACAGTTTTGTTTCTCTCTATCACAGTCGCCAGCTGCAATCCTTTTCGGAACTCCCCCCAATACAGACCACCTCAGGATATGTTTGGCCGTTTCTCTTAGGCTCCAACCATTGACTCTATTGTAACAAAACACTGTACCTTCATCATCTGATCCTGACACACCAAACGGGTTAGAATCATCCTCCTCTTCCGCTGCTGAGCTGTTGCAAGACTCTGCTGCACCATCATTCTTGCCGTTGTTTTTATGAGCGTTGAACAATTCATTCTCACCATTGCTCTTCTGACTTTCGTCTGATTCACTATCAGAGCCACTACTCACTAAAGAGAAAAAAACAGCAACAAAAAAAATTAATCAAATTTACTTAAACGCGTGACATAACTGAGCAGAAGAGGTTTGTTGAGATAATGCACAAGTATCTATAACATTACAAAAGTAGAAAACAGCACATGATATAACTATGTGTATACCGTATTTCCTTGATTTAGCGCCCACGCTCTAATAAGCGCTCTCCCCCGAGTAAGCGCCCCCCCCCCTCCCTCACTTTCTTAAACAGTGGGGATACAAGGAAAACCTCTTTCTATTGCCACTGTATTTATTAATTTTTAAGCCAGTGGAATCAGCAACAAAATAAATGCAACAAAGCACCCTCCTTCCAATATGGGTTCCCTCTTCTTAGCTGAAATTTTAGATAAGCGTCCGGGTGCTTATTTGAGGAAATGCGGTATATACAAAACAAAAAAAAAAGTGCATGAATCATTTAAGTAAAAAGATGAAAAACAGGTGTTAGAGAGGGATAAGCTAAAGCAGAGCAGAGGTTTTCAGCAACACTAATCACATTCCCTGGCCAAGCTTAAGTTTCTAGGCTATGCTTTTTATACCAAAACTTCTTAGCCTAGGTGTGTCACGCCATCAAGGGTAGATGGACTGCTCAAAAGTCTGTGTGCAATACAACAGAGAGATCCCTAACTACAGCTTAAGTTGAGGGCAGCTGGTTGAATTAACTTCTTTAACACAGAGCCTTTAAGCACAGTGTTTAAAACTCAAATTGCACTGCCTGACAAAATGGCACATGTGAGATCAAACAAAAAAAAAACATGTTATTTAAACTTACAGTTCCAAATCCTCTCAAGAGCAGTTTTCATTTTCTTCGGTTTTGCTGGCTTGGAAACTACAAATTTGAGTGAAAGAAACACATCACTAATCACCAACTTTAAAGCAGATTCTTAATCATTAATGATATCCAAATTTGAGCTCTGGCAGAAATAACTGTG
Organism: Pocillopora verrucosa; assembly: GCF_036669915.1. Taxonomy (NCBI): domain Eukaryota; kingdom Metazoa; phylum Cnidaria; class Anthozoa; order Scleractinia; family Pocilloporidae; genus Pocillopora; species Pocillopora verrucosa. The sequence continues at coordinate 4,918,914 of NC_089313.1, read as the reverse complement.
TTATTCTATGGGGCAAAACAGTGACAGAATTTCTCTCCTAAATACCAACCAGGCAAGTGACAATACATAAAGAAAAAATAATGTCAATAAGGGGATTACTAGTTGATCTACTACCAAATTCTGTGAACTAACATCATCAGAATTGTATAGCAGACAGTAAGGAGAATTACTAGGGAGATCTTGGGAGTGAAAGGGTTAACTCCAGTAGTGTCCCTTATAACCTGGGAGTGACAATGGCAACCTATAAATTGTCAGTAAAACCGGGGGGGGGGGGGGGCTAAAACTGTTTATCACCCCATCCAGGTGGATAAAAAGACTTCTGCTCATTTCATGCTATAAACACAGGGATAACTTCTGGCATTTAAGGCAGTCTCACATGCTCAAATTTCACAGTAAATAAACCTTACCAGCAGATTAAACTATGTTGTATGCAGGATTCTACAATTCATCACATCATTATGCAACATAATCCCCTACATTTGCAACTACATGAACAGAAAATCCAATCTGAAACAAAGAATTAATTATGAGTAACTAACCTTTCTGTTTCCTCTTTCGTGGGGTAAGTTGACCAGATGCTGGGGATGAAGACTGGTCATACAATTTGTCATTGGCATCATTGTCAATACCAAACAGATCAGCAAATTTTTTTCGGTCTGCTGCTGGGAAATGCTTTTCAATCAAGGCTTGTAACACACCTCTAAAAGACACAAATCATTTGAAAGATAAATTTGAGATAATTTCTAATTTACAAAGAATATACAACAGCCAAAATTATAAATAAAAAAAAAATCGAAAATAGGCTCATTTGGCAATTGAAGTTCAGACTTCGAACTCAATCATTAGGAAGTATGTTCATATATGCAAATACATTTTCAATGAAAAATTTAACAAAATTTTGTTATTTACAATCAAAGGAATCATGAAACTTACTTAGCAGTAGAAACAAAGTCATTTAGTTCCCCTCCAGACTCTTCAAGTTGCTCTAGTGTTCTAGCTTCCCCTGTTGACTGCAAACCTACAATGACACACTGCAAAAAGGGGAAAAAGTACACATGCTCTTAGACAGTTACATAGAACAGGGTTTGTACAACTTTTCAAAAAAAAAAATTTCAAGGTCTTTCCCCAGAATTTTCCTGGACTCAGACTGGTTTTTCCAGGATTCCAAATTTCCCCTAAAACCCTTTCATTCCCAAGATTTCAAGATCAATTCTCCTAACAGTCAACAAAATATTTCTTACAACATAAATTCTGAAAACTTAATTGCTAAATTCAAGCAGATTTTCAGAACTTCCCAGGACTTTCCAGACCTGGAAAATGTCAAATAAAATTCCAGGACTTTCCAGATTTTCCAGGACTCATATGAACCCTAACAGAACCCTTGTGAATGTTAGGAAGTTTTCAAATATTTAAAATCACATGTTGGGATACACAAACTTCACAAGAAGTTTATTATATATTTGATTATAAAGTAAAGAAGGAAGAGAACACAACACAGAGTATTTTTTGTGTCATAGGTGTAATAGAACAAAATAAACATTAACATGTGTGGTAATAGGGAAGGTTTGGAATTGTTACAGCAATACAAATTCTATTTATTGGAAACTTGCCTTTCCAGAATTGAGGGCGTCTCTGGAAATGCTAACAACATTCCGTACTTTGGATGCAATGCACAGGTATTTAAAAAATCTCTACAATTTAAGATAAGAAAACAGGGGAACTTAGTGATATTCATATTATATGATTACAATCAAAGAGGAACTAGCTGGTTCCCAAAGATAAACAAGTAAAATCAACAGTAACATGAAGACATTTTGAGTTCTGCTGCTTGACATTTTGTCAGATTTCCATGACAATTTTTTGTACTTATTCAAACTCCTAAAAGGAAAGAAGCAAGGCATGATTAAACAGACTTGCTCCACCAGAAAAAAGTATACAATATCCCATCAGGAGCTTGAACTTAACCCCCTCTTTTCAAAGACCACTGCAACAGCCATTACGCCAGCAGATCTTCAACCCAATTTTCAATATCCTTACTTTTCCCACATGAGTGAAGTAAACTTGGACAATGTGATTGATCCTTTAACTTCAAGATGTGATTCATGCGTAACTTTCCCCTCCAATATCCATACATTATTTGGCGAGCAGGTAATGAGAATACTCAAACTCATAAGGTGGGAGTTCTTTTCTTGATCAAACATAAAATTCTCAACACCAATTTCAGTGGAAAATGTGTAGCAGTTAAAGTGGAGAATTATCAATTAGATCTTGGGAGTTAAAGGGTTAAAGACATACACAAGTGAAAATGAAACTGGTTGCACTGCAAAGAAACAGAAAAAGTCTTCGCATTCAGGCAGGTGTTCTTTAAAATATTGATAATAATTATTATTACTCAATCTGAGAAATAAAACTTTCAATCTATCACTGACACAAACTAACAGTGTATGCTTTACAATCTCAGTGACCTACTTATAAATTGTATATCCCATATAAGTGAACAGGTTAAGTGAACAATGTCAGTACTTAACCTTTGAACCCCCAAGAGTGATCAACATTGAACTTCTCCTTATACTATCCCCAGGTCACGAGAATAAAGGATATGATCACCAGCTTAAAAGAGCTGTTAACTGATAAAGAGATTCTCCCATCAGTACCACAGGAAATGTACAGAGAACAGTATGGAGAATATGCATACTGAAGTCAGCATATAAAGGGTTAATTACCTGATGAGCAGACCAAAACTGACCCCATATGGTCTTCTTCATTCTACTGTCAGCTTCCATGAGATCTGCAGCTTTTTCAAACTTCTCTCTTGCTTCCCTCCACTATGAAAACCACAATTTATAATCAATAAAACAGGTTATTTTTGTTATGCTAGGTATTTTATCAAATATTAAAATGCAAAAGTTTCCAAAAAAATTTAAATAACACAGGCAGTGAACAGTTGCCTGTGTTATTTGAATGCAAAATATAACTGACAAGTTTGAATGCAAAACATAACTTACAAGTTTGACTGATGCATCATACATCTCAATGAAGTCTTTGGCAAGTGGTAATTCTTTTATGTCAAAGGTTACTCCTGCAAAGCTAAGTTGACGTGTCATGTACATGCCGCGAAGCTGAGAAAAAAAAATGAAGCAAAAAAAAACAATTAATTGACTGCCACTGAACCACCCATAAATGCTCTATTTCCTGGTTTCATAAAATTAATCAGTAAGCCTGCAGCTTTCAGCAAGCATACAGTGCTCTGATAAAGGAATCACACATGTGTGTACATTTATACAGAGGTACACATAGGTAAGTGTGGTGTATGATGTAAGAAGTGACGCTGTCATGCTTGTCAGTCTTGCATTCATGTAACACGTGTGTTGCTTGGGATTGTTGTATAACACAGCCAAGTTTACTTATATTGTCGGTAAATAAATATTTGTTGAGTTTTCTTCCCATCTCACTCATATTTTGGACACAGAATGATTTCACATGCTACAGTTAGGTACCCCCCATACATTGTTGTCGTGGGAAGACTGACAAACTGAAATTTATTTTCCATAATAATTATAATTCAAGGTACAAATAAGGATGCAAAACAGGTATTATATCAATTAATTTATTGCAAATCTTAGATCCCAGCACAGCATGGCTGTAAAAGAATGATGAACTGACCCATTCACCTCTCAAGACCTAAATACCAATTCCCCCTGAGCTGTGTAGGACTTCCTTGAATGTCAGGTAGTGCTTTATTAAGATAGCACTTATGTTCTAGTCTTTACTAAGCAAAGCATTCATATTGTGAGGAAAGGCTACCTGTTATCATCTCTAGGAGATAGGGTTGACATAGAAGATGATTTGAAGATCAAAGTTAAAGCCTCTAACTTCCATGAGTGACCAATAGAGAATTATTTCTCCTCACAATATTAACCCCTTAACTTCCAAGTTCCTCATTAGTATATTCTCCTTACTGACTTCCATACAGTTCTTGTGATGTTAGTCTGGAGAATTTGGTATTGGATCAACTTATGATCCCCTAACTGATATTTTTCTTTATTCTCATCACTTGTCTGCTTGATATTGTAGAGATATTGTAAGGAAAAATTCTGTCTTGGTCACTTGTGGGAGTGAAAGGGTTAACAATATCAAACTGACAGGAGATGGGAAAAAAAATATATCAAGTAAGGGATGTTTAGTGAATTCAAAACCAAATTCTCCAAACTTACATCATAAAAATTGTGTAGCAGACAGTAATTAGAGTTACTGATTAGTAAAAGGGTTACAGCTTCTGAGAAACTCTAAAAGTTGTTATGAAGAGGTTCATTCTCTCTGAGGTTAATTTTCATTTAATTGAAAATGTGTTATCACAATGACAAGTGACATTTACATAAAACTCCTCAAGTCACCTTCATTTCCATAGCTACAATTTCCATTGCACCAACTCCTCTGAAGAAAAATAAATGCAGTAATTACAACATGATACAGACCAGAATCAATTGCAAATTACTTCCTTTACCAATATTACCACTCACACTAAATTTATTGGGACTTAATCATGTACAATTAGGCTAAAAATCTGCATGTTCTTCTTGATTTCTTTCAACTTTGTGCATTTGGTTAATTTGTTGAAAGAAAAATCGTTGTTCACACTGACAACATTTGAAGACAGTCATGCCTAGTAAATCATTGTTGACGTCAATCAAATGGACAGCCATTTTTTAATATGTGGCTAGCAAAGGTGAGTGCTTCTCAATATTTTGACTTTTTTATAATTTAACCCCATCACAGCATAAAATGTACTAACCTTCGTTCCACAGCTTGAATGAAGTCATTAAATTCTCTGAAAGGTGTTCCTGGTCCCCATATTCCGAGCCGAGACATGTACGCCATGTTCTTGGGTTCAGAGGCACCTGAATGCATAAACAAGTATATTCAGAAACAAAGTACTTTAATTAACCCTTTTAAAAACTTCCGGAACTGGTTGACACATAACTTCTCCCATCAATATTCATTCATTATCCAACAAACTGGCAATTAGAAGAGTCAAACTTATCAGATTGAAGTTGTTATCTTGATCGAACACCAAATTCTCATTACTAATTTACAAGGAAATATGTAGCAGCTTAAAGGGAGAATTTTAAATCAGATCTTGAGAGGTAAAGGGCTAAACCTTGAATCATATCCACAATACTGCTTGCTTATAATATTTTAAGGCTTTCTACATGAGTTTTGGTATACACATGGCAAAAAAGGGGCAGGCACCATATTTGATGACCCAAGTTCTAGCTCAAAAACAGTCTCAAGACTATCCTGAGGACATGGAAAACTCTTTTTGAAAGTTGCAAGACCCTTCATTATGGCTGACCATCATGGCTCAGCCTTCCCAGCAGAGGAGGTAAGTCAACTGAATAGAGTCATAGACCCATGGCTGACAGACTGCACAAAAAGAGAGAGCTGCTTGCTTCCTTACCCAATGACCCAGCTGCCAAAAGTGCTCAGTCTGTTGCAGACAGATCCACACTCAGATTAAAGTAATCAGCCCCCATGGAGTTTCATCGAACTGACCAATGATGCAATAGTCGTCATAGTTACCATTATACCAACATGACAATCCTGGCTATAAATCCTTATAACTTGTTACAAACTGTACATATTAACATACCTGTTGCACTACAGTAGATAACCCTGGCCTTAGGAAGTTTGCTCTGCAGTCCCAAGACAGCTAATCCAGTTTTGGTTGGCTTTGAGGAGCCAGTTGGTACCAAGTTTTTGGCCTTGTGGCACTCATCTAACACGATCTGCCACAAGACTTAAGGAATCTAGCAGTTTGTGAGACGTAACACCCTTTGTTTCAAACTCTTTAAAAGTAAGAAAACTGGAATACTGTACTGAGAGAGTATTATTCTGAGGCCTTGATGACAACATAATTGCTGTACCCTCTCAATATAGAAAATTCTGAAGGCTACAATACTCCCAGTAAAAGCATCCCTGTTTACCAAGCATTATATAACAGGACTGATATAAAACATTGCAAATAATAAAGTTGATTGCATTCAGACTTTGCACTGATGAAGGGCAGGATCTCAAACACATGGAAACACATTTTTTTCTCGAAAAATGAACACCTTTCTTCTAGTAACTTAGTGCCTCACAGCTCATAGGATTCGCTCTTTCATCATTTCACAATGAAAATGGCTTGTTGTAAAGGATACCACCCCATCAAAGTCTGAGCCACACCACTGCAGTAACTGGCCCATCCTTGTATTGTACTTGCCAGAACCTTGACTTTCTCCAATCAGAGACGAGTATGTGGAGAATATTACTCCCTTTTTAAAACTGCCATTCCTTTTGGATGAAATTTTGGCATCATATTTGAACTGCAATAATGGGAAATAATGTAAAAATTAAAGATGACCAAGATGCATTCATATCACATTCAGAGCACATTCAGAGCACATTCATAGCACATTCTCTATATTAATATACTATAATGTGCTTTAAAACACTTAAAAGGGAAATTTGGACTGGCTACATTGAGCAGTGTACAATTTTATAAAGAAATTTTTCAGGTGCTCCCAATTTTGGAATTTTTGGAAACAAGGCCAGACCACAATAAGGTCCCTTAACTAGCACAGAGAAGATGTAGGAGACGGAACCTAAAGTTTATGATCTTTATCTGAGTAAACTAGGGTATCTAACCATTTGCAGATTTCATAGCAAAGGCAGCACATTCTCCTCAGTTATTTTAACCCTTAAAACCCTAAGACTGACTAGTATCTAATATCTCCCTACAATATACCCCTGAATCACACATTAGGGTCATGAGAATGAAGGAAATGATTACTAACAAAAGAAGCTTTTGATCAGTAAATAAAATCTCCTTGTCAGCACCTTAGGATATGTATAAAGAACAGTATGGAGAATCTACAGAATGGCATTAGAGTGTAAAGGGTTAAGACCCTGAGTAATAGTCTGGTATGGAACTCTAACCCTTGACCTCTTGCACAGCAGTCCGGTGCTCTACAACCTCAGCTAACCAGGTGGCAGCAGATCTCACAACAGTCACTTCAATTTGGGAAACAATATAAGGACATTGAGTAATTGGAGCAATGGTCAACAGGTTTGAACTAATGACCAGCTGGTCACCAAAGACATGAAGAATTGAGGGTAGGTAACCAGTATTTCCAGACTCGTTAAGGCCTATTTACACGGTACGACTTTGTCGCATGCGACAAGCTTACGACAGGCCTACGACACGAATTATATCGTGTAAATCAAACCTACCACTCGCTTACGACTGTCGTGCACGTCACGAAAAATGTCGTAGGATTTTAAAACATGTTTTAAAACGCTGCGACAATCGTAGCCGAAATTGATAGAAAATGACGTATTTTGTGACAAATTTCTACTGAGTAGGGGAGGAAGGTGAAATTTTCTTGCGTCAAAATGGCGGAGGAAGTCGCCTCCGGAAAATCTAAGACTGCTTCCAAAGCGAAAAAATACATTCTCAGATGAGGAAACAGAGAATATGATATCACTGTGGAGCGAGGAAGAGGTTATTTTCCTTCTCTTGCAAATTATTGAAACAATGACCGCGGCCGAAACGAGTGGAATTGCACGCGATTTTGGCATGTCGTAGGTGAAAATGTCGTGCGCGTGTAAATTGTCCTAAGTCATGTCGTAGGCCTGTCGTAAGCTTGTCGCATGCGACAAAGTCGTACTGTGTAAATAGGCCTTTAACAGCACTTGACTAACCTAGTGTCATAAAAGTACACAAGTTGTGACATTACCTTGTTAAGAGGATGTACATTGATGTGACATCCAAGGTCTTTCAGATCCCTGCAAGGGAAGTTAAAGCCAAATTAACGCAAGTCTTCAAAGGGATAATAATACCTGATGAAATAACTAATTTACGAGGAAATGCTTTGCAACTACATGTAAGAATTAACAATCAGACCTATGAGTTGAAAGGTTAATAAACCACTGGCTTTCTGTCCATAATTATTCATAAAATATCAATCAAAAACCATCAACTTAATATATAACTTGGTAAGAAATCGTTTTAGAAAAGGAATCTTATACTTGATCTTATATCTATTGGGGCTTTAAATCTAGAACTAAAATGAATATGTCAAGACAGCGTACTTTTGAAAATAGACACCATGCAAGATGTCTTTCCTTCAAAATTTTTGCAGTTTCTCCAGTATATATAAATTATTATGGAGCAATTTTAATTTTTATCATATAGTCTTGTCAGTCACATATTATATGTTTGGTCTGTGTAAACTAATTGGTCATGGCTAAACTGTTAATCAGTTTATACAACCTTGCTAATAATACTCTACTGATGATCACTTCTGCTCAGGTTGTCAAAACGTCAGTCACCACCACTTACGCAGTTCCCTCAGGACTTCCTTCACCCAGACAATCACACTACATGATCAAATGTTACCACTGTGTTCAAACCATGGACTGAATTGTAATTTTACCAATTATAACAACCATTTCAACTGGAATCTTACCTTACAGCATCGTATCTCAAATCATTTGATACACTTAACCTGTTGAGAAGAGACAGATTGGAGACCTTTACACACCAATTTTTTTTTAACCAAAATCACTTCAAAACCTAGCATTCACATGAGTGAAAATACTGACAAAATTTATACCACAAATATTTATTTGATAAAGTACCTAAGGTGCTGGTAAATTGATGGACCTTAAGAATGGGAACCTATTTGAGGTGGGTGCTTATTCAGAGAGAGGGCTTGTTAAATTTTCAACATTTTTGGCAAGCAGTAAGTGGATTTTGAAAAAAGGAACAATAACTTATGAAAAAATGTTACAGCGTACTATTAACAGAAAATTTAGAGCTGGTAGGCCAGGAAAGAAATATTGATCAATGAAGAAATGTAAAATGGTTTCCGTGTTTACATAGCCTGATGTAAACATGCGTGAGGTTGGGAGAACACGAGATAAGCGTAGGAAACTATGACGCAAAGCGAAGTGGTTTCCAGCTTATCGAGTGTTCTCCCAACCTCCCACATGTTTACATCAGGCTATGTAAACACGGAAACCATTTTATATTTCTTTTATAAAATAACTAATGAAAGAGGAATGAAAACTGTGTTTACATGCGCTCATGTAAAATGGTTTTATGGCTAATCAGAGCGTGCGTACTATTTGAATTATTTTATAATAATGCTCTTGCATGCTTTAGTGAGAACTTCTTGGAGGTTGGATCATTTCTACCAGTGCTCAATTTCCCTCAGTTATAAGAACAACTAACTAATTAATTGCTCTGTTGCATTTAAGCAATTATTACAACTAGCATATTTTATACTTGGAAGTTATTTTTTTAAACAACTAGAAGTTGTCATGAAATGCAGTCCCTTTTTACTTAATCTCAGGTAGATTTGTATTTATTACTGGTGAATTTGACAAAATGAAACTAATAAATATTGTAACATCACACTCAACAATTGAACAAGTCCCAGACAAAATTATACAAATGTAAAGCATTTTGGATGGACAACAGGCTCTCTGAGTATTTTCTAAATAATTTCAATACAATAAAACACTATTATAAGAGACAATATTCATTGTGCATACCAAATGGCCCTCTTCCTTCCGAGCAAATAGTTTTCATAAATGACTCCTATAATTCAACAAAGCATATTAGCAAAAATTCTTGATAGTCAGCAAACTTAAAGTTATATAGTTAGAACTGATAAAGTTAAAGTTTTACCAGCTCTCTTAAACAAAAGGTCAACAAAAGAGGTACCTGCTACTGTTCTTCCCTTTCCAACACCTGCACCATCACCTGAAAAGTTAATTTACTTAATAAAATTACAATGAAAGAGTTAGAATACTGAAGAGATTTCCTTGGGGAATTCACCAATTTAACAACCTGTATCTGGTGATCATGCACATGTAGCAAGCTGTAACATATTGACAAATACATTTGAATGGTCTAATAAAAAGTGAAATGAATTGTTTTTTTCAATACTATAATTATAATGCTTTACCATTTCATTTAACAAAATTTATCTCTGGAGGTCCAGTATAAGCTGCAAGAAGTCACAAGAATATTCAAAAGTGATTTTATCTGAGGACTCTTTTTTTCTGATGACCCATTTTCATCTTTTGTTTACACTATGCTAAGTTTTCAAGAACATGGAACTGTCTTGTGAGTTCAAGAGTCATTTACTATTTAGTGAGTGTTTTAATCAAAAGCACTGAAAGACAAATTGGTTACCTATTAGAAAGCCAGCTCTTGTCCCATCTGCCAAGAATGTCTCATGTTGCTGGCAAGCATACACAACAGCCTCCAGTTGTAGTGCAGATAAGTAACAGTTGTCAATTACTTCGTTGGGGAACATCAAACGATACCAAATATCGGGAGGCGTCACACTTGACAATGAACTGTAGTGCACAAGGAAATCATTAATTAACTAGCAGAACACAATGGGTAGAGAATGTAATAGATTTATCATCTCAACTTAGTTGGTGGGTGAATGGAATTGTGCTTTGTGTAAAAAAAGTGGTGTGTTGTTCCACAACAAGCCCCTCTGGAGGGGTTCCAGGAACATGCTCCCCTGAAAAAAAAAATTTGAAATTTGAAACTCTCTGAGTTGTGACTTCCAGTATTCTGGGACACATTTGAGTAACTTTTTTAAGCCAAACATTGATGACGAAATCATTGCTGTCTTTGATCATAATTCACAAAGATGTAGGTACAAAATGCTCTGACTCCTTCCTTCTAATGACAACCCTGGGTAGAAAACATTAAATTGTGTGTTTCAAGGAAATGAAAATTTCATTTGACCAATGATCATGAAAATTAATACAGCATGTAACCAACATAATCAACTTTGACCCATTGCTGGTTGAGGGGAACTGGGGAGGGTAGATTTACTGTAATGTGTCTGCATATTTGCCACTGTTACTTAGAACTGGAGAAAACCATGAACACCATCATATTAACAAAATGTTATTGTGTTCCAAGGAAAAAGCCAGTCAGCCCTTACACAAATAAACCTCAAGTTCGCTTGTGTATAACAAGCTTATTGCGCATAGCTTTTACTCAACTGAATTTTTAATATTAAACAAAAATTTTCATGGTTTTCATTGTCTGCCTATTACACGGTTGCTGATGTATATCTACATGAAGCAGCATAGATCATTCACCTTGTTTCCACTACTGGATCAGGGTGGCGACGTCCTAGGCGCACTGAAACAGACAGCAGTACTTGGTAAGTTTAATCCTTTAATTCCCATGAGTGACCAAGACAGAATTTCCCCCTATTATATGCATACAATATCAAGCAGACAAGTGATGAGAATAGAGAAAAATATCAATTAGGGGATCATTAGCTGATCCAATACCAAATTCTCCAAACTAACATTATAAAAACTGTTTAGCAGACAGTAAGGAGAATAACTCATGTGATCTTGGGATTAGGATTAATTTGATAATCTAAAGAATTGATTCATTTCTAAAGTCAGTGAAATAGTAGTTAGTTGGTGGACAGGAATCCCAATTTATGATCTTATTAGTAATCATCCTTACAGTCTGCTATACAATTCTTATAATGTTAGTTTGGAATATTTGGTATTGGATCAATAACAATTCCCTAATTGATATTTTTCTTTATTCTCATCACTAGTCTGCTTCAGTTAGCATTACTAATGTAAGGAGAAATTCTGTCTTGTCTGATGCTACATCAAGTTGTGTTCTTTAGCAAGACACTCCACCCTTTCAGTCTCTCTCTCTCAACCCATAGGTATAGAAGAACATCAGTTAACCCTTTAATTCCCAAGATCTAATTGTTAATTCTCCCCTCTAGCTGCTGCAGATTTTCTTTTAAATAACTTTCAAGAATTTGGCGTCAGATAAAGATAGCAACTTCCATCTGATAAGTTTGAGTATTCTCATTACCTGTTCGCTGGATAGTGTACGATATCATAGAGAGAAGTTGCATGTTAATCACTTTTGGGGTTAAAGGGTTAACTGTTTTGAAAATCTGATTATCCCCCTAACTTCCAATAACTGAATCTATATTCTCCCTTCTCGTTACTACATCATTCCCTGAAAATTAGGTACGAGAATTTGGTATTAGATCAAAATAACATATTGTTTTGAATAAGCTTGTGTATTCTCATCAGCTGTTTGCTGGATTATATATGCGTATTACAGGTAGAAGTTACATGTTAATCACTTTTGGGAGTTGAATGCTTAAAGTTCATATAAATCATCAGAAGAGAAATTTAGAATTGTTCTTTCCTGAATTAGCCTTGAAGTTAAATTACTCACATTTACTAGGAACATATTCCGCATAAGTATCTGTTTGTCCTAGTTCTTCTTCTTCATCCTCTTCATCTTCATTTTCGTCACTAACAGTATCATTGTCCTGAAAAACGTTAGTATCATATTTAATGAAGATGATTAAAAATGATTCCCCCAATGTACCATTTCAGATTATCTTGTCTCAGTTAAAGGAGTTTATTAAAAACTCCCAGATCCTGAGAGCTCCAAACTAGCTCAAACAAACTCCATTCCTACCAACAGCACAGCTCCACTTTCTGCATATAAACATTCACACAACCCACAATTCCTCCATTTGCATTGATAAAGGGCTATTGCTTGAAACATCATGCTTGTAACTCTTTACAGTGGCCAATTTACGTTATCAACTCAGTTGATAGTACAAAATTACTTTAGAATTCTTTGCAACAGTTTCTGGAGTTGAGTTGTGAAGGCATACTACTAAGTTTAATACTTTACTCTCTAAAATCACTGTTCTCTAAACATTTCTTGTGGTTCTAACAGAGAGAATTGGTTTTACAATTAAGAGCTTCTTTAGTTTGTGATCATTTCCCTTATTCTCATGACCTAATTGTGTGATTCAGGGGAGATATTGTGAGGAGATAATATATGTTAGTCATTCTTAGGGGGTAAAAGGGTTGTAACATGTTTGCATGTTTTTCTGTAAGGTCCTTGTTGTTGTCATACTTTTGTTTGTTGATCTTGTTACTGCTGTTTTCAGTTAAATGTCCTTGTACAGTACAGGAGAGTTCAGTCTTTGATTCTCATTATGCACCCAAGTAAAGTGTTTGTTCTTGCTACTTATCAGCTGTAACAGGGCAGTCTGATACAGGGTTGAAAGTTGGTTGTTACAAGACTGTTTAACTTTTTCACTCTCACTGGTAATCAACAAGCAATTTCTCCTTTAAATAATAATTCACTGTCAAGCCAAAAGGCATCAAGAAGGAAGAGAAGTATCAAGTAGAGCATCTTGTTTGATTGATCATAAATTCCCAGAGCTAAATTTATACGAAAGTTATATAGTAAATAGTAAGGAGAGCTGAGTTCCTGAGAGTGAAAGGCTTGCCACAAAGCTGTAATGACGCAACTTGAACTTGAATTGTTACGTTGTAGAAACATAGAGGTGTAATGTACCATCTTGTATCAACTTGGCTGTACCAGGCTTGTTAAAACAATTATTTCGTAACTCTGTTACATGAACTGCTCAAAGTGCACAAATTATTCTGCTGAGTTAAGCACTGTTGGTGATCAGAAAAGTCGTAAGTCAAATAGGCAATGATATATAAATACAGCAGAAAAAAAAGGCTTACCTCTCCCACGTGATTCAAACTAACATCATGGTTTGACCACAGTCGTGAAACATCTCTAGAAAATAAAAATAATCCTGTTCATCTCTGATACTTTCTCGAGAGAAGCCACACAAATGAAACCGGAAATGTTAACAGTCAAGCGACGAGCGACGACGTAACGATGAACAAGTCGTAGATGAAACTAATAATACAAACTGCAAATCGTTTGAGGAAAGCTAACTGACTTGCTCATTGGGATAATCACGGACAAGAAAATGACTTTGTTTATCGGCAACTTAGACAATATTGAAATAAAAACATGTAGACTCACTTCTTGGTGAGTTCCTTCTTCGCAGCGTCGGAAATATTGCTCACAGAGTTACTGCTCACAGAGTTATTGCTTCCACTGTTTAACAAATCTAGTAAAATCGGAGATGTCGAACTCTGCAACCTTGGAACGTTTGAGTTAATGGAAGGTTTAGAAACAGACTGCGGAGTTTGACATCTGGGCGGAAGTTGTCGAGGAGTTGGAAAAACTGTTCCACTTGAAGCCACGTTTGGAAAAGTTGGCTGTGGTCCCAAGAAAGTTTGTTGGACTTGAGAAACTTGAACATTTCTTTGGGTATTTACATTATTGGAAGTTACCCTGCTGTTATTTGAACTTGTTAATGTCGGGTAAGGCGCCTCTGGAATAAAATCTCCGTTTAAATTGAAATTATCGAGGAAATCGAAATCGTCTGGTCTGACATCCCCAAAATCAAACAGGCTCTGGGGCAGAAAACTACCCGGTGGATTTCCAAGCAAATCATCTAGATTAAGACCACTCTGCCCCAAGGCTTCTGACAGGAGATCTGTTCCAAAGAGGTCTTGGTCATTCTCTCCACTCATTTTATGCACAAGTCAGCGAAAAACGCTGGAGAGAAACGGAAACTCTCTTCAGCAATCACTATTCCACCATTTTCCGGCATGAATTCACATCAACACATGCGCATTCAGAAGTAATGGTACCCAGAGCTCCTCGACCACCCTCTTGACTACAAATATAGCTGAAGATTGCTTGTTTCCTGCTATTTTCACGGAAGGAAAACAGAAATTTTGTTAAACAATAGGACGATATTTTCATTCCGAGCAAAGAGTTCAGTTAATTATACACCTCTGGTTGAGGTGATCCACCTTTCTGAACTAATCGAGGAAAGTTCGAGACCTTTCTCCTCTCATTTAGTCTAACAACGCTAAGTTAAGAAGATAAATTTTTGACCGTACAATTCGTGGAAATTATTGATTAGCACCCCTAGCATACTTCGTCAACTGTTCCTCTCTCTCCTTCCCGGGACGGGATGATCAAATACTCCACTCGTTAATTGCGCCTAGCACAGGCCAAGGAAAATGAGGGGAAAGAAAGAAATTCCTGGTTTAAGCCGAGGTATATGTTAATTAATACCACTAGAGATACTTCTAGATATGGTACAGAAATATTTTTTCTGAGACGTCTACAAGAAAACGCTGAAATGGCGTAAAGCCAGGATATAAGTTCTGTCAAAGATAAAAATATGAAAAATAACAAGGGCATACGGTTGAACTCCGTCAACTCGAACCCTCGGTAACTAGAATTTCCCGCTAACTGTGAGCAAAACTGAATTCCCTCGGATTGGTCCCATGTATTTACCGTTACCTTAACCCCTTTCACTCGAAACTCCGATAGCTCGAAACCCCGCTGACTCGATTCGATTTTTACTTCCCTTTAGGTACTTTTCTGTCTAACTTTACCCTCGATAACTCGAAGTCGATTTTCACTTTTACGGACTAATGAGCCATGACATTTTGCACTGAAAGATTACATTTCATCTCATTTACATATTATGACAAATTGACCTCTGTCGATATCAAATGTTTGTATGTCCGTAAATAATTGAACAGTTTTGACATTTCTTCCTAGCTAAGAAAAATAATGGCACGTAATCTAAAATCGATCTGTTGTTTGTCATTACTTGTCAGTGTTACCCTGTTCATTCTTGAGAACAATAACATGTTTCTTCTTCCCCTCAAAAATGAAACCTCTATAACTTGAAACCCAGATAACTCGAAGTAATTTCAATTCCCTGGGTAATTTGAGTTTACGGGGTTCAACAGTATACCTAAAGAGAAAATCCATATTGTGGAAGTCAAGGGAAGGAGAGCTCTGTTTCCATCTAGAACTAAAAAAATAATTGACATGTCCCACCAGAAGCTCCGACTGTTCCTCTCTGACCGCTCACATTCTCATGGATCTATCTACTTTCTTACTTTTAAGAGAAAATGTGTACCACCTCTAATTCTAATTTTATTTTGTGACTGAAAAAAAACCTGCAATGTAACTTCATTTTTAATTCCATTTTCTTAGCTTTCATCAATCAATGACAGGGTGGCAATGAGAAGAGCAAAATTCTAAACTGATCATGAAACTACTAAATCACTCAATCCAAAAGCCACAGCCCTTTCACCACCAAGATCTCAACATGAATTCTTGTTTATGAACCTTAAACTTAAAAACCACTTTCCAACCTTTCTTGATAATCTCAAATGCAGTGAAGTTATTTTCCCAGTAAAAAAATGTATTTTAAGGGGATTGTTGTCTGATGGAAAAAGTAATAAAAAAAGAAAAACATTTTCTCTCAAAAAGCTGCAGATATGAACTCTATAAATCTTTGAGCTTGTGATGTAAGTTGCTATTCATTCCTAGACTTTTTATGATTCAGTTGTTGCTTGTGGTATTTAAACCTATTCTTCTAAAAAATTAATACCCATATCTAACCATGGGAAAAACTACTACAGTCAACATTTATTGTGATGTTCCACATAAATCAGTGTTACCCTTTTAACCCACGAGAGTGACTGACATCTAATTTCTCTTTGGAGCATCACCCTTGAATCAAATGTAAGGATCATGAGAATAAATTAGATGATCACCAATTGAAAAATTCTAATCATAGGTTAAAACTTCTTCCATCAACATTTACTGTGATGTTCCTCATAAATCAGTATTATCCTTTTAACCTGTGAGAGTGTGACTGACTTCTAATTTCTCCTCACAGTAGCACCTTTGATTCAACTGTTAGGGTCATGAGGATAAAGTAAATGATCACCAAATTAAGAAGCTCCTGATTGTCAAACAAATTCTCCTTGTCAATTCCATTGGAAATGGAAACAGAATTGCTTGGAGAATATGGATGCTAAGGTGAAAACAGTTTTAAAAGCTCTTCATTGAACCATTTTCTTTTTAGGATCATAATTGTATCTCTTGAACTCCAGTGTTACTTTGATAGGTCTTGTGACTTGCTCTGAAGAATTTGTTTCCTCATTTGGAGTTTCCGATGTGGTTCCCTTGTTTTTTCCACCTCCTTTTTTCTTTCCACCGGAAGAAAGCTTCAAAGCAGTATCAGGAGACAAGCCAGTAGCAATCCTGATCTTGACTTTACCACTTTGACCAAACCCACCCTCAATCATTCCTTGTTCTCCAGTTGACAGGGTCACTTTCATACCCACAAATTTTGAATGTTTGTTTCTTTCTTAAACAAAGAGTGAGCAATGACAGAATATTCATCAGCCATTCTCTCCACAACACCTTGCTTTGCCTTGATCTTGTATATCTTAAGTTGGGGTAATAGGGTTTCCTTAAAGTTCTTCTCTGTCACTGGAAGTAATAGCCTTCCGTGAAATGCTATTCTACAGACGTTAAGATGAATATCAGAATCAAGCCGTGAGCCAATCACAAGAGAATGCTCTGGGCATGTCACAGGTTTTTCAAACTCAATGAAAAGCCACTGATGACTTGAAACAGACTTGCTTTGTGGATCTGAATCTTCACAACCACCTGTGCTTAAACTTTTCTTTGACTGATCTATCACCTCTTCTTGAAAGATGTACTCTCTAGAAATATCAAAGGTTTCTTGTGTCTTGGGATCCATTGATTGCCCAGGAGGAAGGCCAAACACTTGAAGTGTACCCATCACGGTTTCATGACCAATTGTTATGTGAAACTTTGATTTTGAAGTGATGGTTCCTTTGTAGTATGATATTGGTTTAACTGAAACAACTGCAGCAAAAACAGTGGGTACAGTACTGGGACTACAGACAAGGCCTCTCTCCAACAGCTTTGGATCAAACTGGGTGACGCACATGCCCACTCTGTCACCTTGTGATGCATCCGTGACAGGAGCCTTGAACATCTGCATGGATTTTACCTTCTTGGTGATCTTCAGGGAGGGGATCTCAATTGTGTCATTAATTTTGAGACTTCCACTGAGAATAGTGCCCGTCATCACAGTGCCTTGACCTCGAATGGAGAAGCAGTGGTCAACAGCAAACACCAATGGTCCAGAAGGATCTCTGTTAGGAAGGTACGACAAGGATGAGAGTAAATCAACTAGCATCTGTGTTCCAACAGGTTCAGAATCTGGGGAGTCAGGTCCGCCAGGCTTAGCAGAGACTGGTAAAATTGGAGAACCTGCAAACTTGGTGCTTTCCAATGTCTTGGTAAGCTTCTTGGCCATCTGGGAAAAAAGGATAAAACCTTTTACTACAAAATGTGATTTACAAGCAACTTCTCCAAACAATGTCAATATAATTACTAGGCAACAAGTAATGAGATTAGATACCACATCAGCTTAACTCTTTAACCCTAAGAGTGATGAACATGTAATTTCTCCCAACAATATCACTCCTGAATCAAGCATTCAGGTTATAAAAAGAAAGGAAATCATCCCTAACTAAAGAAGTTCTTGATTGTTAAACACATTCTCCCAATCAGCACCTTAGAAAATGTATAGAGAACAGTAAAGAGAATAAAGATAACATTAATTCAGGCTCTTGCCTTGAGAGAGCACCCAGTTTGCTGAAATGAATTTAAAAGGAAAGGAAAATCATTAACAAGGGAGTAGCATGAATGAGATCATGGAAGTTTAGCCCTTTCCAACCCAGAACCAGCATGCATATTCTCCACACTGATTTTGATAAATTTCCATAAGTGCTGTTAGGGAGAATTTGTTAAAACAGGAATTTGTGCTGTCCAATTCTGCCTGAGATCAAGTGTGTGATTAACAAACCTGAATACCATTTTATGGTCATCCAGTTTTGATAATCACCTACATGCTAACTGACTGAATTAAACCCCAGATTCTGTCCTTTTACCATGATACATCACCATAACACCCTTCAGATCATTTTCTTACAATACACATTCCAATAAATTTTACAATATGGGTAAATGATCATTCATTAAATCAATCAGATCTGTTTGTCAAGTATAAGGAAGCTACATGTCAATCAAACTATAAGGCTACAGTGTGTATTCATCTATTGGAATTCATTACGAGAAATAGAAGGGCACATTTTTTTTTTAATCATATGGCATCCTTAACAGCCTGGAGCTTGTTGTTTTGGTGCACACATCATTTGATCACTATGTCTTCAGGTAAGCTAGCTTAGGGCTGAAAAAAAATATAGCCAACACTTACTAGGCTCTCAACCCTTTCACACCCAAGCTTAAGATTGCGATAGTTATTCTCCTTAATGTCTACCACACAATTCCTACAATGTTACTTTGGAGAATTGGGTGGTGGATCAACTAATAATCCACTGATTGATATTTTCATTTATTCTCATCACTTGTCTGCGTGATACTGTATTGATATTGTAAGGAGAAATTCTGTCTTAGTCACTGATGGGAGTTAAGAGCGTTTAACACGGTCCATACCAAGATCGAGAACATCGACTTGTTTCCCACGAGTTCATTTGGGAGATAAAATAAAACAAATAAGACGAAGCACTGCGAGAAAAACCTTACCTTTTCGATTAACGCTTGTTTTTTATCTTCTTTCAACAAGTCAGTCTTGTTCAGCACGACGACCATTTTCTCGCAAAGTATCTCTCCGATCACAAGACACTCGGCAGTCTGAGTCTGCATCCCTTTGGTAACGTCGACGACAAGCATCATCATATCGATAATCTGAGCACCTCCAATGATTGTTCTGATAAGGGAGGCATGGCCCGGGCAGTCGACGAGTGTAAACTGAAGAATGTCAAATCCGTGCTCCTTCAAATGTTCTGGGATGGGTACTTGAAATGAAGAAAAGCCGAGATCCAGAGTTATGCCACGTTCCTTACTTTGAGGGTTTTTATCAAAAGAAGCTGTGGATGCAGTGGAGCTTAAAGCTTTTGCAAGTGATGTTTTTCCACTATCGATGTGGCCAAGAACTCCGATGTTAAAGTTTAGAATCTTTTTACTAGCCATCTTGGAATCAGCTGGCATGTCGCCTTGACCAGGCAAAGTACTACGTTGTGTAAAACTAACATACTTTCTCAACCTGTCTTCCCATACTTCCTTGCAAGCCACATCTGCTTGAGGAAACGGATGGGGGGGTGGGGGGGGGGGGGGCTTTAGGGGGAGATCGGGTAAGTTGTATTGTGACCCAACCAAAATTTTCCGACCCCCTCCAGGAGATAAATAGTGAGCGGTCCAGGAGCAGGTTTGACATGCTCTTCTCTACAATCTAGAGCTCAGGGACATTTTTGGTTCCTTGTTAGCGGTATGGGCAGTTTGGAAAGTCCCATGGTTTCAACGAGCAATTTTCATTCAACTAATTTATTCTTGTTTCCTCGTCACCATATATCCACCAATAGAGTAGCTCCATTTTCTGCATATAAACACGCACACAACCCACAGTCCTGCATTTGCTCTGAGGAAGGGCAAGTTGGAAGACCTGTTGTTGCATTTCAGAGAGCCACAGGTATTCGAGATTAAATTTTAAGTAAGCCTTTTAGCGAAACATAAATTTCGGAGCCTATGGCGCGAAAAAATGGCTGAAGAATAATTACTCAATTGTTCGTTGCCGTACCAGCGACGAAAGAGGTGTTCTTGCAAAGACTTGTATAATGTCTGAGAGACAAAATGAAAACTTCTGTGTCGAGAGAATGTCGTAACTCTGGCTGTAGCATCCATGGCATGTAAAATAATCTCTACGTCTTCCCCCTTCCTATTTGCTATGGAACTAAGAAAATCTTCGCTTGTTCTGACCTCCTACTACAACTACTCGTCCCCTGTTTTGCCAGCCAGCCTTGATGGTCTTCTGTGTTAGATAGTCTGTCAGCACTATCTTTGTCTTGGTGTGTGAAAGAAATCCTTTTCAATGATCGGAATCTCTGTGATGTCTGTTGAAGCAGTGATTCGATTATCATTCTTGCAAACAGGTTCCTGTGCTCGTGCAGCTCCACAACATTGTTTCTGCCGGCAGTCTTCCAGTTTGAAAGCTTCTGTTTCTTCATAAAGTCCTAAAGATTGACTTTCTCCTAGGGACGGAGGCAGGGGGAAGGTAAGGAAGTTTGTAGGGTTTTTGCTGCGTCACGATAATTTACCTGATCCCTCACGAGCTCTCTGATATTCTTTAAGTTATCCCTTCCCTCATTGGCAGTTAATAGGCAGTCAATTATCTACAGACTCTCCTTTATACTCTGTAGGCAACAACGGATTTCCCCACCGTTTCCCCTGAAAACCATGAGATTTACCCCAAACTTCCAGTTTGAGCTGACATAAATTTCCATGCTGTGAAGAAGAATTTATGAAGAATAGCAAAACATTTAGACATCGCAGGAAGGTCAAAGGAATTTTTAGTAGCCCAGTAGTGCGTGCTCATTTAGTCACGTAACTAATCTTAAGACGCCCAGTTATTAAATTCCATGCTCATTTAGTCACGTGAGTAATCTTGTGACGTCCAGTTACTAAATGAGCGTTTAAGACATCAACGAGAACATAGATTTAGATAAGGGTCTTATATCTTTGGTTCTATTTTGGTGCTATTTTTCTATAATAAGGGAAGTTACAAGAGGTTTTATATAGTAGCCTCGTTTTCATGCACGGTCTACAAGAGCATTTCTAAAGGCGTTTGAGTATGTTCTATTACCTTAAGCCTTTACACCCTAACATCAGTATGCATATTCTCTATACTGATCTCTAAACATTTCCTAAGGTGTTGACAAGGAGAACTTCTCTGACAACCAAGAGCTTCTTTCGTAGGTGATCAGTTTCTTTATTCTCCTGACTTTAATGTTTGATTCAGGGATGATATGGTAAGGAGAAAATAGATACAAGTCACCCACAGGGGATAAAGGGTTAAACAACTATTAAGTTTATGTTCATGTTTTAAAAAACCCATGAAGGCGCTGAAAATGGAAAAAAAAATTCTTACAGGGAAACGGAAGAGGTCACGTAAATGAAGGTGCAATCGCGTGACAATTGATCCTGGGACACCTCTCGGCCTTTTTTAAGTAAATGTATATCACACACTGAATTAAGTTTTTTTTTTCATCAACTAAGAGATCTTTTGATAAGAATTGTGTAAATATTGTTGTAACGAGAAGTAAATAAAGACTAATGAACGCGTGTAGTCCTCTCCTATATAGTCTCAGTCTGCAATGATTCTTTTACCGGAGAAGTTCAACTTACGTATTTTAAATTCAACTTGTTTAGGCTATTAAGAAAAGGGGCTTAATTGTCATGTTCCAATTGTCATGTTCGCTTGTATCATATTCCGACGCAAAGTGCGATGTATCAGCGAAGTATCCAGGTGGAAATGAATTTTTTACTTTGTTTTCCTGTTAGAAAGATGTAAAATCTCACCTGGGACAGCTGAAGGTGCCTCAGACATCTGTTCGGTCAAAAAAAGGAACTTATTTTGGCCAGAGGATTATTCAATCAGGACGACGCTGATGAAACCGTTTGTCCAAAGCATCGCGCAGCGCTAGGTGCTCGGTAGAGACAAAATCTGAAATGCCACCATGAAATTGACTGAATAAACATCAAGTTTATGGCAAAAATTGCACATATTAACGTCAACGGTCACGTACTTCAGAGGGCTGTGATCACGCATCTCTTTTAGAGCCCCAAAATTTTTTTTGCCTACAAACATAGTGTTATAATAGGTAATTTCTATGATCATATGTTTGTCGATACACAATCTTGCCCGTTAGAGATATTTAGATTTTAAAATCCCTACTTTTTTATCTTTTTGAATAGTTCCGGTTAATGGTTAACTTTTCTAAATCAGCAAAAACGAAAGCAAATTACCCCAGTTTTAGGAATTCGTTTTGTTAAGGTTCAAACAACCATTGGACAAAATAAGATTAAAATCCATGCCACTCTATTAGCGTGAGAGATATTTTTAGGAAGTGCATTTTTCGAGCTAATTTCAGCCTTTTAGCCCAGGGATTTGATGTGGGGGCTCTAATACCCCAGGGATAATTAACTGGGAGCCCGAACTACTCAGGATTCTCGAATAACTTAATGATCCCAATAAACTGTGAAAGTTTGAAAGCAATCGGTGAGATGGTATGTATCACGCCTGCCCGGCCCTCTCTTGGACAGACTCTCAAATATATTTTGAGCTCTAAATTGTCGTGGAGGGGTTCTGAAATCATCAATGATTTATTCTGGGTAGTTGTGTAACGGTTTCTAGCAATTTTCTTGAGAAATTTTGTTTGTAACTAAAACCATCAATGGTATCTCGCGTTCCTTCACATGGAGGGCCTAAAGCCACGGAGCACACGAAAAATTTCAAGCTGTGGAATGACAGGAAGGATAGTCCTAGCATCAGAGATCTAAAGTTGGCAAGGATTCTTTTTGAGATGCTTCATCAAAATCATTCCTCAAATATTTAAGATTCTGACTTCTTTCAGACGAGATATTCAATGTGAAAGTTTATTTAGGATGAGTCACCCAATCTTGTAGTCTACACATCCTACTACAATCTTCAATGTACTGCAAGTATTCACTGAAACTGAAGGGTTATACAAAAATAGGCTGTGCTACGCCAGATACGAAAAACCACTAAAAAACCACTCTTTAGAAGTGGCCAAAAAATATGTGGAAACGTATTCCTCATCTAATGCAGCAGCACTATACCCCGAGGAAAGGGTAACTAAAATAAACCTAGTTACACTACTAATCACACAGAAAATTCAATGAAAGCAGTGATATTTTACAGAGAGTTGTAAATCAAAATTACACTAAATAAAAAAAAGAAAAAAAAAAGAAAGTAGTCAAACCTAAGACTGACCGACATAGAATGACTTAATTTTCCCGCGAAACGCTTAAATAATCCGAAACTACCGTGTTGCCATGCGAACCTCTTCAACGTGCCGTCAGAATATTAATTTCTGACTAATTCGTTCTCATGTCCCTCAAACGTCAGAAATTACATGTTTTGTCAATTAAATCTTACAAAAGCCTTAAAAATAAATCAAACCAGATTTCAGTGGTTCGTTTTATACCTAACTACTTTACTGATTTCGCTTTCTTTAAAAGCCTTCCGTACCCTAATTTGGGATAGCTCTTTTTTTTTCAACGTCAATGAAATAACGGATAGAGTATTGTCTCTACTTATTTCTATTTAATTTATCCATCTAAAATTATTTTAGCTCTGTTTCCTTCAAGTAACTCTCATTATTTACTTTTTCAGGGTATGTTTTCCTGTGAAAAAGCGAAAAACAACAATTTATTAATAACTCGATTAATATTTAGGATATAAAGCAAATACAATTATACCAAGCACAATATGTAAAATGTATATGGGTAACACTTGTATGTGATTGGCAGAGAGCGTCCATAGTAACTTTTCAAAAAAAAATATATATATGTAGGTATATATTAAACTAGCCTTGATGTTCAAGGTAACAAAGGATCCCCGCCGACAGTCAGCGACCAGTAAGTCATAGCCAGCTTCAAATCTAATTTAATTTTAATTTATGAAATACTTGTTCTCGCCGAGTCTAACCTCTGTTTGTGAACTCGAGCTTAACATCATCTCCAATCAGCGTAAACGAAGCCCAATCGGACACATTGGTCAAGCCGTTTTTTCTCATCCACTTCATGGCCTGATGAAGGGATTCACTGGCACTTTCTCCTTCAACAAGGTGTTCGTAGAACCGACTCATCAGCTTCTCTGTTGCTGAGTCTGAAATGGCCCATAGCGAAACCAACACCGAGCGAGCACCGGATCCTAAGAACGCACGGGCAATTCCTATAACTCCCTCGGCTTTTATCTCTCCACTTCCACTGTGACAGCAGCTAAGTACCACCAGTTTGGCTCTGACTTTCACTCGTGAGACATCAGTCATCGTCAACATGTAAGCCTCCTTTGGTAGGAAAGCGTTTCGACTGTTGACAGAAGGAATGGGGGAGAGGGCAATTTCTCCCCTTTCGGCGCTACCATGGGCAGCAAAGTGTATTAGGCTCACTGAACTTATCCGCTCTATTACTGCCTGCTTCGTTGCTTCCTCTTCAACCAGGGGGAGAACGCCCACCAGTCGCCCGACCATCTCCGCTTCCTTTCTTGCACCTGGCAACGGCTGCAGCCCATCAACCTTGGGATTGCCTATTATTAAGGCACCAGTGTTGCAGTGATAGTCCTCTGGACTATCTTGAATGATCTTGAGTGTCGTCAAAGAAGGAATGACACGGATCCTACGAGTCTCTGACAGGCATTCGGCTCCCTCTTTTTCACTCAGGGCAGCATAGGGAACTTTGTACAAATTGCGGTCAGGAACAATAATCACTTCAGGCTCCTCAAACAAATGATAAACGGGGGCAATAAACATTTTGTAACACAAGGATAGACTTGAAATGACTTTCTCGTCCTCGCCCTCCTCCAGGAGTCGCAATCTTGCTGAGCTCTTTTGTTCGGGGGAGAGAGGTTGCAATTCAACCATATTTAAAGACCGATCTTCACAATCTTCAATGGGCAAAATACCAAGACTCCGGAAATTTTTAGCCAAAAATTCACTCAAAGACAAGTCTTTGGGCAACCCGGCCTGAACTAGATTCTCTTCAGGTGATATTTTTCTATAGTGAAGGACTCCACCTGTTTTCAAGATCCACAAATGCAGATGATTGTGATAATAAGAAATGTACAGACAAGTACAGTTGTGTTTCTTTCTAAAAATGTTTTCAATGCCAAACCAAGATTGTGGATTAGAAGAGATGTGCGTTTTAACCGAGTACTTCTCTACCATCAAGTCTGATAGACCTCTAGCTCGACCCAACTCCTCAACATAAAGAGCATCACGAGTTTTTCCGGTGTAACAAAGCAGAGTGCAAAGTAGCTTGTAGGGAAATATTCCTGAGTGCTCCAGAAATGATGTTTTGAACTGATCACTGGCGCCCAAGAAAGATCTGAGCTCCTCATACTTTTCAATGCAAAGTTGAAGACACGAAAGGGAGTCTTCGACTTTATTTTGAAATAAATACAAAATGGCGTATTCTTGAAGAATTTGGAACACGCTCCTTCTATCTCCAATATCTCTAGATATGGATAAAGCTTTCTCCAAGCATACTTCCGAAGCTTCATAATCTCCAGCAGTTCTGGACATACTTCCAAGATATGCAAGAGCTACTGCCTCCCCTCGCTTATCACCGATTTCAGTTTGGATATTAAGCGCTTTTTGATAATACTCTTTAGCCTTGTCGTATTGCCCGAGCAACCTAAACACAGTACCTAGGCTTGCGTAGTGAGCTGCTTCTCCTCCTCTGTCGCCAATCTCAGTTCTGATGAGAAGCGCTTTTTGGAGATACTCTTTAGCCTTGTCGTATTGCCCGAGCAAAAGAAACACATCACCTAGGTTTCCGTAGCATGATGCCTCTCCTTCTCTGTCGCCAATCTCAGTTCTGATGAGAAGCGCTTTTTGAAGATACTCTTTAGCCTTGTCGTATTGCCCGAGCGACTCAAACACAGTACCTAGGTTTCCGTAGGCAGCTGCTACTCCTTTTCTGTCGCCAATTTCAGTTCTGATGAGAAGCGCTTTTTGAAGATACTCTTTAGCCTTGTCGTATCGCCCGAGCGACTCAAACACAGTACCTAGGTTTCCGTTGGCAGCTGCTACTCCTTTTCTGTCGCCAATGTCAGTTGTGACGACAAGCGCTTTTTGAATATACTCTTTAGCCTTGTCGTATTGCCCGAGCGAATCAAACACAATACCTAGGTTTCCGTAGGCAGCTGCTACTCCTTTTCTGTCGCCAATCTCAGTTGTGACGACAAGCGCTTTTTGAAGATACTCTTCAGCCTTGTCGTATTGCCCGAGCGACTTAAACACAGTACCTAGGTTTCCGTAGGCAGCTGCTACTCCTTTTCTGTCACCAATCTCAGTTGTGACGACAAGCGCTTTTTGAAGATACTCTTTAGCCTTGTCGTATCGCCCGAGCGAATAAAACACAGTACCTAGGTTTCCGTAGGCAGCTACTTCTCCTCCTCTGTCGCCAATCTCAGTTCTGATGAGAAGCGCTTTTTGATAATACTCTTTAGCCTTGTCGTATTGTCCGAGCGAATGAAACACAGTACCTAGGTTTCCGTAGCATGATGCCTCTCCTTTTCTGTTGCCAATCTCAGTTGTGATGACAAGCGCTTTTTGAAGATACTCTTTAGCCTTGTCGTATTGCCCGAGCGAATGAAACACAGTACCTAGGTTTCCGTAGTCAGCTGCTTCTCCTCCTCTGTCGCCAATCTCAGTTCTGATGAGAAGCGCTTTTTGAAGATACTCTTTAGCCTTGTCGTATTGTCCGAGGGAATGAAACACAGTACCTAGGTTTCCGTAGTCAGCTGCTACTCCTTCTCTGTCGCCAATCTCAGTTCTGATGAAAAGCGCTTTTTGAAGATACTCTTTAGCCTTGTCGTAATGCCCGAGCGACTCAAACACAGTACCTAGGTTTCCGTAGGCAGCTGCTACTCCTTCTCTGTCGCCAATCTCAGTTCTGATGAGAAGCGCTTTTTGAAGATACTCTTTAGCCTTGTCGTATTGCCCGAGCGACTTAAACACAGTACCTAGGTTTCCGTAGGCAGCTGCTACTCCTTTTCTGTCGCCAATCTCAGTTGTGACGACAAGCGCTTTTTGAAGATACTCTTTAGCCTTGTCGTATCGCCCGAGCGACTCAAACACATTACCTAGGTTTCCGTTGGCAGCTGCTACTCCTTTTCTGTCGCCAATCTCAGTTGTGACGACAAGCGCTTTTTGAAGATACTCTTCAGCCTTGTCGTATTGCCCGAGCGAATAAAACACAGTACCTAGGTTTCCGTAGGCAGCTACTTCTCCTCCTCTGTCGCCAATCTCAGTTCTGATGAGAAGCGCTTTTTGAAGATACTCTTTAGCCTTGTCGTATCGCCCGAGCGAATAAAACACAGTACCTAGGTTTCCGTAGGCAGCTACTTCTCCTCCTCTGTCGCCAATCTCAGTTCTGATGAGAAGCGCTTTTTGATAATACTCTTTAGCCTTGTCGAATTGTCCGAGCGAATGAAACACATTACCTAGGTTTCCGTAGCATGATGCCTCTCCTTTTCTGTTGCCAATCTCAGTTGTTATGACAAGCGCTTTTTGAAGATACTCTTTAGCCTTGTCGTATTGCCCGAGCGAATGAAACACACTACCTAGGTTTCCGTAGCATGATGCCTCTCCTTTTCTGTTGCCAATCTCAGTTGTTATGAGAAGCGCTTTTTGAAGATACTCTTTAGCCTTGTCGTATTGCCCGAGCGAATGAAACACACTACCTAGGTTTCCGTAGTCAGCTGCTTCTCCTCCTCTGTCGCCAATCTCAGTTGTTATGAGAAGCGCTTTTTGAAGATACTCTTTAGCCTTGTCGTATTGCCCGAGCGAATGAAACACACTACCTAGGTTTCCGTAGTCAGCTGCTTCTCCTCCTCTGTCGCCAATCTCAGTTCTGATGAGAAGCGCTTTTTGAAGATACTCTTTAGCCTTGTCGTATTGTCCGAGGGAATGAAACACAGTACCTAGGTTTCCGTATTCAACTGCTACTCCTTCTCTGTCGCCAATCTCAGTTCTGATGAGAAGCGCTTTTTGAAGATACTCTTTAGCCTTGTCGTATTGCCCGAGCGACCGAAACACAGTACCCAGGTTTCCGTAACATGATGCCTCTCCTTTTCTGTCACTTGTCTCGCTGAGTAAGACAAGCAGTTTCATGCCGTATCTTTCCGCACTGATGTAGTCAGAGATACTACGATAAGCGCTGAAAAGAGCAATATAAGTGGCCTTGTAAATTAGTAGCAGTAGTGAGGTAAATTGGCCTTTGCTGTTTTGATCGGTTTTATTTATTAAAACCAAACATTCGTTCCATATCTCAATGGCTTTCTGAATGCGACCTGAGTTGAACAGGAACAGGGCAAATGCTAACGCGATGTACATGAAAGGTATCATGGCTTCCGTCTGTCGTTTGGTTTCCATTGCCATCATCTCCTGTTATTAGGGAAACATTACTTTTAGTAACACAAGTTAACCAAATGATTCGCTAATCTGGATTCATAATGAGTCACTACAAACAGGAACCCATACGGGAAGTTACAAAAACGGGCTGAGTCGATTACACCTGGAAACTTCTTTAAACGAGCTGAAAGTGTTAGAATTCAAAATATCGACTTAACGCAAAAAGAAGTGAAGAAGAGGCGTGGATAAGTACAACTGGAGCACATTAACGGATCACATTCGGTAAAACTTGTCAAATAAGTTTGACCTGTACAGTTTTTCGAAAACGGACTGTGTGACTGTCACACTGAGAAAGTCAACTGTTATCCAAGTGACTTTTGATCTAGCTGTTTCGTTTGTTCATCTTATCAAGTGAAAAAAAAACAAAAAACGCGCTCTTGACTAATGGTCATGCGTCGCGGGCTTGCGCCATCAATTAGAGGGTTTTTAAAGGTGGCGGGTTTCTTAAAAAAACAACAACAAACAAGAAAGGATTGGTAAACCTTCTACTAAAACGTTCTGGAAACATTTGAAAATGTTGTGCTAGCAGTTTATCATCAAGTAATGAGCTTACCTATCTGAAGTATTTGGTTGAAAACATATTGATTGATTTTAGGTTATGATCACTTGATTGTGGAAACCATCAGTTTGCTTTACAATCGTAACTAATGAAGTTGAAATCTATTGTACAAAACATAAAGGTTTGAAGAAAGCAATTTTACAGCAGAGATATAAAGCATCCGTTCAGCGGAAAAGCACGTTTATACTATGCATGCAATTACGGTGAATATAAGTAAGTTTCAGTTTCTCTAAGAAAATTATAACATCTCTCTTCTTGAGCGCGCAGCGTCATGACTTATCTTCTCATGCGAGACTCTGGCGCTTTAACAGACGAAGAAACAGATTACGACCTGTAGGAAAATATGTACCGTAGAACCCGCCGCTAGTATCCAAAGATTTAAGTGAAGGGTATCTCGACCATGACGCGCTTGACGCGAGCCAAATATTAGTTCCTGTCCGACCCTACCACTGAATCAATAAGTACACTGTATTTTGGTTTTGAACATGAAAAATGAAAAGTGTTATTCTTTTTTATTCTTTTTTTTAATAGGGAGCGTCAGGCTTTAGTGTTGGCCTCTTTGAAAGGTTTGATTTTCATCACAAGATCGATCACAGCACAACCTAAGTTTCGTTCTTTAAACGATTAACTATCTGTGCGTGACAATCGACTCCTGGTCTTCGTGAACTTTTCACTTTCTAGCGGGTGTGATTTGCATACGTCACACTTTAATAACTAAGGATGAAAAATGAAACATTTTACCCTGTTTAACGGGAAACGTCAGGATTCAGTGTTCATCCCTTTTGGAACGGTTGGATTTGCATCACGAGATCGATCAGATCGAGAGTACAAATAAAGCTTCTGTCTTTAAACGGTAAGCTATCTGTGCAAGAAAACTGACCCGTTGTACTCATGAGCTTTTCATTTTCATGCGAGTGTGATTTGCATGATCGAAGACCAAAATAGTAATTTTTGTAATACGTAAAAAAACGGACGGAATGGATCGGTAATTTGCTCGAAAATAACTACATCACTTGTCTTACCTTTGAAGGTACTAAATACAGTGAATGGAATATGGCAACAAGCAAATGACATCAGAGAGAGGACTACGCTTGACTTTCAGTGATAAAAAATAGTTATAGTTAATAGTTTAACATATTTCTTATGGGAAGAGGAGAGAGCTGGAGAAAATGGACCGGACCACAATTACGTTGTAGGATCCGCGCATCCGGAAGGCACTCTCTTGAAAACTCCCAACGGAATTTCGCGCTGCTTTAACCTTTTTGTTTCCTCTTTTCCTCTAACAGTTACAAGAAACTTGCAACTAGAGGGCGCTAACACCGAGCGATTATTTGAATGATAAAAGTTTTATATAGCTTGGGTTCTTCCCTTTCTTCGAAAAATAACAAACAATTGCAAGCTTGACAGGCTTGCTTCCCGTTTAATTTAGTATTGATGTCAACTTTACCTGATTTCTCCAAATTCGGGGAAACTTCGTGTTCCAAGGCTACAAGGTCAAAGCCAAACAAGTCGCATTTGAGAATTATGGGCTCACTGTAGTAGAAGGAGGGTCTCAATGGGGTGATGGCTTTTACTGCTGAAGGTTCCAACTCAAGCGAATGAATTTTGGTTTCGTACGTCACACTTTTATAACCAATGATGGAATTAAACATGTAAAAATAAGTTATTTCTTAGACTCCCCAGTGTTAAGAGGAACTGGAGGAAACAAAGAACTGCATATCATGCTGTAAATGACTTTAATTTACTTAGCCAGGAAATAAGAGAATCTGCTAATATTAATACATTCAAGCGACATGTTTTTAACTTCTTAATGTAATTCTTAATTATAACTATTTTCTTTTTCTTTTAATTTTGTGTATATATTTTAGTCTTAATTTTCGAGTTCCTTTTCGAAAACCTCTTTTTGTGAAAAAGTTTCCTTAATAAAGATTATTATTATTATGGTACGCGGTACATCCACGAAGGAAGCCAGTTTTTGAGTTCGGTAACTATATTTGCAAGTCGGAAGAGTTTGTTATATTCACAACAGCGTCTGTCAACATTTACTTTCTCGGAAAGACAACCACGTTATGGGCTTCAGTGTACGCTTTTTGTTAAATGAAGTACAGTGATTGGCCAGTATTTCAACCGCAATCTCTTGGAAAAAGGCCTCAGCTGGCTGCAATATATCTCATAACGGTGATTGGCTGGTATTTCAATCAGGTTTTCTTGGAAAAAGGCAATCACTATTTCAGTTAGCACGCTTGACTAAAGTCCTTTGATTGGCTGGTATTTTAATCTTAATAAGGCCAATCTCAAGACTTATCTTTTTAAGCGTGCATTTGATTTGTAGTTTTTACTTGTAGTTATAGTGTATTTAATTCTTAGGATTTTAATTTTTACGGTTTTTAGAGTATTATAAAGCGCCATGAACAATTAATGGAGGATGGCGCTATATAAATGCATTTAATTCTAATTTTTAATTTTAACTAATTGCTATAGAGATATTCTTTGGCAAAAGGCAACAAACCAATTTTTTTTCAATGCGTTTGTTGTTTTAATGACGCTTAAAAACAATTTTTATTCAATTAATGTTTTCAATTCAAATACCAAAATCTGCTGGGCTCGATGTTTCTATGTCGTCTCAAAAATCGCTCTCGAGGAAGGTCGAACCTCGCTTCAATAAGTTTTCTTTTTATTGAAATGTTTTTGAAAATCTGTTTGCCCAAGAGACTGTCTCACAGCCTGGGAAATAACCATCTTTGTGGCTTCTTTATCATCCATTAATAATCTCATTATCATTAATAAATATGTAGTATCATAATGTTTACACCACACAATGCACAATCAACCTCAATTCATGATCCTCTCTCAACCTGGGAATGAGGTTGACGAGGCGATCTACATCGGTATGGACTACATCGAGAGAAAAGTGATAATGCACCACACTAGAAGTGTACTTTGTCATGATGCACGACCACAGCCTTTTGTAACGATATCACGAACGTTGATCAAGTGGGATAAAAGCCCGTTTAACATAAACGGGAATTTGGTAATCTAAGATCACGATTTAAAAAAATTTTCTCTCTGAGTTCTTGATTATTATATTGTTAGCTATATCCTGAACATAAATGAAAGTGATCCTCGCAGTAATGTGCACTACTTAGGCAGTAGTGGAAATAAGGCCTGAAAAAAATTCAGGCCTGTACGGGATTTGAACCCATGACCTCTGCGATACCGGTGCAGCGCTCTACCAACTGAGCTAACAAGCCAACTGGGAGCGGGTCATGATGTTTACTTTCATGATGTGACATAACCGTTTAGCTATATCCTGTTAAATATTTGGGTGTTTCAGAACGAGTTGCTATCAAGTGTCGAAAGTAAACATGGTTGAGATTGGTTTTCTTTACTTCGCAACGTGTTTTGTCTACACAACGCACGCAGTCCTCTCAGCCAATCAGATACAAATGTAAAATCAATTGCATCTCGGTCACTGACGTTTCCCGCGCTTGAAGCACCTTTGAGTTCTCATTGGCTCCTTGCGATATCTACCTTTCTTCTGATTGGTCGCCGTGATGACTTAGCTTTTGACCTTACGACACTCAATCGAAAAGCGTTCTACATCCAGTTTTGAGAAATGTATGTACACAATTAATTCACTAATCCCTCTTTAGAATCAGCGGAGCCTTCATCATCAGCTATGTCCGGCATAGGGAAGCGTAAGATTGCCGCAAAACCGGACAACTGGCCGAGCTCTGCAAGACCCAAATATAAACTTGTACGAAATTTTACATCATATTTAGAAATTGCAAGAAGGTTATATTTAAAGAAAGGCGTTATTCGTATTGTCACAAGCGTGAGGCAAAGGGAAAAACCTATGTTCCCCATGAGGTATCGGACCTCAGGTAATAACAGAGGCGGAACTGGATGGAGAGTGTGAGGTCTTGAACCCCCTACCCCCCCCCCCCCCCCGCATTCAAAGCCGTTGGGGTTGTCTTGTTACTTGTCTGACACCGACATTCTTACAGCGACAGGATCGCACTTTACAACTCAACTGATATTTTATTATAAAAGGGTGCAGGGGGAGAGAGGGATTGGCAGGCTTAAGTTGTGTCGAATATTGAAAGATATTATTAGTTAATTACGACAACGTACAAAAAAAGTGCACACGTACGTTCTCCAGAAACATGTAGACTTGAAAAAACCCTGCATTGAATAAAAGCAAATTGAAACCCTTTCAAGTCCTACTGCTAAACTTTGAAACCACCGCGTTAGTAACTAGAAGCGCGTAACAAACCTGACTTCGCCCCCATTTTCTTTAACACTTTCAACAAGCTTGACATATCTTTTACGAGTTGGCAAATCTGTCGACCTAAAAAGACATTCGAGGAAAAAAAGAGAGAGAAATAGTACAGTTGTAATATTTCACCATAAAAATTGTTGTCTTGAGGTAGTTACCAAACCTTTTATGATTTGAGCAGTATGAATCGCCATTGCAAAAATTTAAAAAAAAAAAAACCCACCAAACTCTCCCCAAAATCTACACACTGACGTTTATTGATTTGGTATGTCTGTGCACTTTAATATTCACAAGACAAAGGGCCAGAAAGTTAATACTTCGTACGGAGTGTAAATCGCAGGTTAAAAGAACTGATGCGCCTAAACTGCCTCTTTTCCTAGCAACATATTGAAAGAATCACCACACTCTGGGAAATTCCTTTTGCAATTTTCTAATACTAACCACTTTTTAAGCTGATACATTATTTTTACTTTGAGGGACTAGTTAAAATGTGAATCAATTCTAGAGTTCTCATTTAGATACGCGGTCGATTTTCAACTACAAAGCAGAACGGAAAAACATGTTCTTTCAAGATGAAAATAAGCTGAATTGAGATATTACATTTTTCGAACTGTACAAGAATATCGTTATTTTTCATTTCTGACCTGAAAAGTTCATTTGTGACAAGAAGAGTTTTGATTGCCAAAGCTTCATTGGCCTTCTCCACATGTGTAACGCTAAATAAAGAAATTAAAGATGCTCTGATAACAATTTGAACAATTTTACCAAAACATGGATTTTTTTGGTTAACCCAGCCCTCGAGCCGAGTAACCCACATTTCTAGTGCTTATCTCAGTTTGTGTGGCATGAAGCTGCTAAGAATACTAACCCCTCCCCCCCTCCCCCACTTCGTCTCTGTCATTAAATCTCCCATATTCTCCCCGGGGTGAGTAAATATTACTGAAAAATAAAAAAACATTCGACAGTCATCCATCGGAAGCATTTCCTTTGAAGATGCTGATGTAGGTTCAACGAGTTTCAAGTGTACTAATAAACGCTCCTCGCTTGAGTGTCATGAAACCAAAACCAAAGTAATCACAGCGGCCAACTTGAGCAAAGGAAAGATTTAGCGCCAAAACATGTAACCGTCTTCAAGCGCGGGAAAACGTGGGTGACTCAAGCGCGATTGATTTTACTCTTAAATTTGATTGGTTGAATGAGTGGCGCGAGTTTTCCGGACCAATCACGAAGAGCGTTGAAGACAAACTAATGCAAACCGCATCGCTTTGGACGCTTAATTTGATATTGTTCTTTCTGCATGATACCGAACTAACCATAATAAGCTCTATTGGGTTCTGTTTCCAACATTGTGAAGAAATTATCTAAAGCTTTTACTTCGCCTGATGCCTATTACAATTAAAGTGAGAAAAAAAAATCAACAGAGGATAACCGACTAAGTCGAGACATTTCTCTTAACTGCAACTGTTGACGAGACCTGTGATTTAGAATGCTTTTTGGATTGAGTGTCGTTAAACCAAAACCAAAGTTTATCACAACAACCAACCAACACTTTTCCTTTTAAGATATAAATCTAAACAATTTTGACTTACCTTGGTGTCTGCAAGTCTTGCAGTGACAGTAGGATCCGTCAGAACTTCTGCACATCATGCAAAACAAAACAAACAAACACATGGATTAAGCCGTTTCCTCTCGACTGCAATGCGTTAGATGTGATTTCATTTAAATCAATTTCGAGATCCGTGGAAAGTTCTTTATATCCTCACCTCTGAGCGAATGTTTGTGACCGATGATGAGTGAGTCTGAAAAGGAAAAAAAGTCGCGCACGCTCTGATGAGCCGCGCCCTCTATCTTAAGCGCTCTCTTTACTAAGCCACCCTTTCTATTGAATTGAACCCCCCTCTAATAATATGTCCCCTGTCTTGAACTTCAAGTGTTTCATCAGGCCTTCCCCCCCCCCCCCACCCTTAAAAACTTCTTTGTAGTAGTTTTATCGTGTATCGTTCGCCTGGAGTCCCCTTCACAGCCGCTCTGTTGAATGTCATGCAACACTTGGGGGAACGTTACGTGAGATCGCAAAGAATGGCTGATCCCGCCTAAAAAAGGAGACATGTGGCCTTCGTCCTGTAGACTATCCAAGTTCAATTAAGTTATAATTAAGTTATAACAAATCTACAACATTTTTAAATCTAAACTTACCAAGAGGAATTTTGATTTGTTATCAATGATTGCTTTCCAATCATTCTTTACAGCTTGTTGGAACATATAATCACAAAACTGATCCTGCAAATATCATTTAAAACAACTACTTCACCAGGTTGGTTACTCAACACTACTAATAAAAAATATACATAAATAATTAAATGAGGACATCTTAATTACTTTAGTTCTCACTATCAGTTAGAAGATGAAGAAAGACTCCTTCCTTTTTCTTCTTTCTGAGTCGCAATGTATTTTTCTGTGCTTGAAGAGGAGCTGAAGGGTATAAGTTATGGGAAAATTTTCCATACACACCGTATGCTGAACTGTTGGGATTTACAATTCTGAATATTAGCTTAAAGTTTTATTTTTTTTAAATTTTCAACTACATCTGAAAATCTTATTTATCACATGAAACAGACGCAAAAAGGACAGAAATAAAGCTGTGATAAGAGTCCTTTATAACAAAGAAAATCCCTCTTGGACAGTTGCTATCAGAGTCAGATTCTTTATCTAATCATAAGTTTACTTTGAAAAGTTAAAATTATGATAATAGGAAAAAGCAAAATCATGATCATATGTACCACTTTCCTCTTTCACTGCCTCTTTGAGGACTTAGAGAGTTTGTGCTTTTCTACAACTAACCTTGACAAAGCCGGGACTAGCAACAAGAATGCACTTGATGACTGAAAAATTAAATCAGAAAATAAATGGGAGGGTGTTAATGTTCAGCAGTAAAAAGTGCATGCATCCATAAGTTAGTAGTACATACACAACAAAAGCCAACTTGGGCAATGTTTTGGAGTAGGATGCAACAATCTGAACAAACATTTGGATTGTGAGAGTGAAGGGCCATGGAATGTTTGCTGAGGAGAATGGAGAACCTCTGTCAAGGACAGATATTAACTTTTTTTAACTGGTGCTGCATGGCAATCAAACATTTTTACTCCAATTGGCTAATGTGAACAATTTGGTTACACAAAAGTTAGATTCATAAAATAAAACACATGAAAAAGTGAGGTTGTAAAGATGTTTCCTTATGTCACGATAATTAACCCGATCCCTCGAGAAGCTCTCTGATATCCTTTAAGTTATCCCTTCCATCATTGGCAGTTAATGGGCAGTCAATTATCTGCAGGCTGCCCTTTATACTCTATAGGCAACAACGGATTTCCCCACCGTTCCCCCTGAAAACCATGAGATTTAACCCAAACTTCCAGTTTGAGCTGACATAAATTTCCATGCTGTTTATGAAGAATAGCAAAACATTTCAGACATCGTAGGAAAGTCAAAGGAATATTTTTTTAACAGCCCAGCCTCACTTCCATGCTGATTTAGTCACGTGACTAATCTTGTGACGCCCAGTTACTAAATGAGCGTTTTTAAAAGACATCAACGAGAACATAGATTTACACGAGGGTCTTAAATCTTTGGTTCTATTTTGGTGCTATTTTCCTGTAATAAACGAAGTTACAAGATGTTTTATATAGTAGCCTCGTTTTCATGCACGGTCTACAGGAGCATTTCTAAAAGCGTTTGAGTATGTTTTATTACCTTAAGCCTTTACACCCTAACATCAGTATGCATATTCTCTATACTAATCTCTAAACATTTCCTAAGGTGTTTACAAGGAGAATGTGTCCAACAACCAAGAGCTTCTTTAGTTAGTGATCATTTCTTTATTCTCCTGACTTTAATGTTCGATTCAGGGGGGATATGGTAAGGAGAAAATAGATACAAGTCAGCCACAGGGGATAAAGGGTTAAACAACTATTAAGTTTATGTTCATGTTTGAAAAAAACCCATGAAGGCGCTGAAAATGGAAAAAAAATTTCTTACACGGGAAACGGAAGAGGTCACGTAAATAAAGGTGCAATCGCGTGACAATTGATCCTGGGACACCTCTCGGCCTTTTTTAAGTAAATGTATATCACACACTGAATTAAGTTTTTTTTTTCATCAACTAAGAGATCTTTTGATAAGAATTGTGTAAACATTGTTGTAACGAGAAGTAAATAAAGACTAATGAACGCGTGTATTCCCCTCCTATGTAGTCTCAGTCTGCACTGATTCTTTTACCGGAGAAGTTCGACTTACGTATTTTAAATTCAACTTGTTTAAGCTATTAAGAAAAGGGGCTTAATTGTCATGTTCCAATTGTCATGTTCGTTTGTATCATATTCCGACGCAAAGTGCGATGTATCAGCGAGGTATCCAGGTTAAAATGAATTTTTTACTTTGTTTTCCTGTGAGAGAGATGTAAAATCTCACCTGGGACAGCTGAAGGTGCCTCAGACATGTGTTCGGTCAGAAAAGGAACTTATTTTGGCCAGAAGATTATTCGATCAGGACGAGGCCGATGAAACCGTTTGTCCAAGACATCGCGCAGCGCTAAGTGCTCGGTGGAGACAAAATCTGAAATGCCACCATGAAATTGACTGAATAAACATCAAGTTTATGGCAAAAATTGCATGAATTAACGTCAACGGTCATGTACTTCAGAGGGCTGTGATCACGCATCTTTTATAGAGCCCCAAAATTTTTTTGCCTACAAACATAGTGTTATAATAGGTTATTTCTGTGATCATATGTTTGTCGATACAAAATTTTGCCCGTTAGAGATATTAAGAATTAAAAATCCCCACCTTTTTATCTTTTTGAATAGTTCCGGTTAATGGTTAACTGTTCTAAATCAGCAAAAACGAAAGCAAATTACCCCAAATTTAGGAATTCATTGTCTTAAGGTTCAAACAACTATTGAACAAAATAAGATTAAAATCCATCGCATTCTATTAGCGTGAGAGATATTTGTAGGAAGTGCATTTTTCGAGCTAATTTCAGCCTTTTACCCCAGGAATTTGATGTGGGGGCTCTAATACCCCAGAGATAAGCTGTGAGCCAGATCTACTCAGGATTCTCGAATAACTTAATGATCCTAATAAACTGTGAAAGTTTGAAAGCAATCGGTGAGATGGCATGTATCACGCCTGCCCGGTCCTCTCTTGGACAGACTCAAATATATTTTGAGCTCTAAATTGTCGTGGAAGCGTTCTGAAATTATCAGTGATTTATTCTGGGTAGTTGTGTAAGGGCCTATTTACACGGTACGACTTTGTCGCATGCGACAAGCTTACGACAGGCTTACGACACGAATTGTTTCGTGTAAATCAAACCTACAACTCGCTTACGACTCTTAAGTCATGTCGTAGGCCTGTCGTAAGCTTGTCGCATGCGACAAAGTCGTGCCGTGTAAATAGGCCTTAACAGTTTCTAGCAATTTTCTCGAGAAATTTTGTTTGTAACTAAAACCATCAATGGTATCTCGCGTTCCTTCACGTGGAGGGCCTAAAGCCACGGAGCACACTAAAAATTTCAAGCTTTGGAATGACAGGAAGGATAGTCGTAGCATCAGAGATCTAAACAATAGCCGATTTGTAGAGATTTTTCTACATCAAAGCGTCCACAAGCTTCGCGCGGGGTGCATATCACAAGAGGCAAGTAACCAGTTAAAACTTGAAGTATTGACGAGCCTGCCTAACACTTCTCGCTTCTGCAAGCGATTTTATACTTCTGTCTTCATAGATTAGTCCAGACCAGGATACATTTTGATGATTTTTTTTTCCGATGTAATTCTGAATGAGGTACCATTTACCCATCAGTATTTTCTTGCGTTTAGATAAAGCCGGGTGATATATTGCATTACAAGAGGCAATATTTTCTTCTGCGTGCTGTTTCCTTTGTTTTTTAAGTGACCCTTCTCTATTGGAGCAGACAACTCTAGACATGTATTTCCCCAGAACTTCGTTAGGTCTCCTCTTTCCCTTCTTTTGTCGTATTTTTAGGCTCTGTACGTTTTTTATTAAATGTGGTGCGCGTCGGATTTGTTTTTTTTTCTCCTTTTGCGAATCCTATCTTTAAGCCAAGTAAATAGTCTTCACGGGCCGGCACGACTCCTGCCAGAAGAATTTCTCCGCACTTGCCCGTATGTTAACAAAAACAGAACTGTGGTTGGCAAGGATTCTTTTTGAGATGCTTCATCAAAATCATTCCTCAAATATTTGGGATTCTGACTACTTTCAGACGAGATATTCAATGTGAAAGTTTATTTAGGAAGAGTCACCCAATCTTGTAGTCTACACATCCTACTACAATCTTCAATGTACTGCAAATATTCACTGAAACTGAAGGGTTATACAAAAATAGGCTGTGCTACGCCAGATACGAAAAATCACTAAAAAACCACTCTTTAGAAGTGGCCAAAAAATATGTAGAAACGTATTCCTCATCTAATGCAGCAACACTTTACCCCGAGGAAAGGGTAACTAAAATAAACCTAGTTACACTACTAATCACACAGAAAATTCAATGAAAGCAGTGATATTTTACAGAGAGTTGTAAAACAAAATTACATTAAATAAAAAAAAAAAGAAAAAAAAAAGAAAGTAGTCAAACATAAGACTGACCGACGTAGAATGACTTAATTTTCCCGCGAAACGCTTAAATAATCCGAAACTACCGTGTTGCCATGCGAACCTCTTCAACGTGCCTCAGAATATTAATTTCAGACTAATTCGTTCTCATGTCCCTCAAACGTCAGAAATTACATGTTTTGTCAATTAAATCTTACAAAAGCCTTAAAAAATTCAAACCAGATTTCAGTGGTTCGTTTTACACCTAACTACTTTACTGATTTCGCTTTCTTTAAAAGCCTTCCGTACCCTAATTTGGGATAGCTCTTTTTTTTCAACGTCAATGAAATAACGGATAGAGTATTGTCTCTATTTGTTTCTATTTAATTTATCCATCTAAAAGTCTTTTAGCTCTGTTTCCTTCAAGTAACTCTCATTATTTACTTTGTCAGGGTCTGTTTTCCTGTGAAAAAGCGGAAAACAACAATTTATTAATAACTCGATTAATATTTAGGATATAAAGCAAATACAATTATACCAAGCACAATATGTAAAATGTATATGGGTAACACTTGTATCTGATTGGCAGAGAGCGTCTATAGTAACTTCTCGAAAAAAAAAAAATATATATATATAGGTATATATTAAACTAGCCTTGATGTTCAAGGTAACAAAGGATCCCCGCCGACAGTCAGCGACCAGTAAGTCATAGCCAGCTTCAATTCTTATTTAACTTTAATTTATGAAATACTTGTTCTCACTGAGTCTTACCTCTGTTTATGAACTCGAGCTTAACATCATCTCCAATCAGCGTAAACGAGGCCCACTCAGACACATTGGTCAAGCCGTT
Source organism: Pocillopora verrucosa (assembly GCF_036669915.1). NCBI lineage: Eukaryota > Metazoa > Cnidaria > Anthozoa > Scleractinia > Pocilloporidae > Pocillopora > Pocillopora verrucosa. The sequence goes on along the minus strand of NC_089313.1, from coordinate 4,877,725 downwards.
TTTTCTCATCCACTTCATGGCCTGATGAAGGGATTCACTGGCACTTTCTCCTTCAACAAGGTGTTCGTAGAACCGACTCATCAGCTTCTCTGTTGCTGAGTCTGAAATGGCCCATAGCGCAACCAACACCGAGCGAGCACCGGATCCTAAGAACGCACGGGCAATTCCTATAACTCCCTCGGCTTTTATCTCTCCACTTCCACTGTGACAGCAGCTAAGTACCACCAGTTTGGCTCTGATTTTCACTCGTGAGACATCAGCCATCGTCAACATGTAAGCCTCCTTTGGTAGGATAGCGTTTCGACTGTTGACGGAAGGAATAGGGGAGAGGGCAATTTCTCCCCTTTCGGCGTTACCATGGGCAGCAAAATGTATTAGGCTCACTGAACTTATCCGCTCCATTACTGCCTGCTTCGTTGCTTCCTCTTCAACCAGGGGGGGAACGCCCACCAGTCGCCCGACCATCTCCGCTTCCTTTCTTGCACCTGGCAATGGCAGCAGCCCATCAACCTTGGGATTGCCTATTATCAAGGCACCAGTGTTGCTGTGATAGTCTTCTGGACTATCTTGAATGGTCTTGAGTGTCGTCAAAGAAGGAATGACACGGATCCTATGAGTCTCTGACAGGTATTCGGCTCCCTCCTTTTCACTCAGGGCAGCAAAGGGAACTTTGTACAAACTGCGGTCAGGAACAATAATCACTTCAGGCTCCTCAAGCAAATCATAAACGGGGGCAATAAACATTTTGTAACACAAAGATAGACTTGAAATGACTTCCTCGTCCTCGCTCTTCTCCACGAGTCGCAATCTTGCTGAGCTCTTTTGTTCGGGGGAGAGAGGCTGCAATTCAACCATATTTAAAGACCGATCTTCACAATCTTCAGTGGGCAAAACACCAAGACTCCGGAAATTTTTAGCCAGAAATTTACTCAGAGGCAAATCTTTGGGCAACCCAGCCTGAACTAGATTCTCTTCTGGTGATATACTTCTATAGTGAAGGACTCCACCTGTTTTCAAGATCCACAAATACAGATGATTGCAAAAATAAGAAATGTACAGACAAGTACAGTTGTGTTTCTTTCTAAAAATGTTTTCAATGCCAAACCAAGATTGTGGATTAGCAGAGATGTGCGTTTCAACCGAGTACTTCTCTACCATCAAGTCTGATAGACCTCTGGCTCGACCCAACTCCTCAACATAAAGAGCATCACGAGTTTTTCCGGTGACACAAAGCAGAGTGCAAAGCAGCTTGTAGGGAAATATTCCTGAGTCCTCCAGAAATGATGTTTTGAACTGATCATTGGCGCCCAAGAAAGATCTGAGCTCCTCATACTTTTCAATGCAAAGTTGAAGACACGAAAGGGAGTCTTCGACTTTATTTTGAAATAAATACAAAATGGCGTATTCTTGAAGAATTTGGAACGTTTTTCTTCTATGTCCAATATCTCTGGATATGAATAAAGCTTTCTCCAAGCATACTTCCGAAGCTTCATAATCTCCAACAGTTCTGAACATAAATCCAAGATTGCTAAAAACGCCTGCCTCCCCTAGCTTATGGCCAATCTCAGTTGTGATGAGAAGCGCTTTTTGTAGATACTTTTTAGCCTTGTCGTATTGCCCGAGCAAATGGAACACATTAGCTAGGTTTCCGTAGCATGATGCCTCTCCTTCTCTGTGGCCAGTCTCAGCGCTGATGACAAGCGCTCTCTGATAATACTCTTTAGCCTTGTCGTATTGCCCGAGCGAATTAAATAGAGCACCTAGGTTTCCGTAGCATGATGCCTCTCCTTTTCTGTCGCTAATCTCAGTTCTGATGATAAGCGCTTTTTGATGATACTCTTTAGCCTTGTCGTATTGCCCAAGCGAATGAAACACAATACCTAGGTTTCCGTAGTCAGCTGCTTCTCCTTCTCTGTCGCCAATCTCAGTTCTGATGACCAGCGCTTTTTGATGATACTCTTTAGCCTTGTCGTATTGCCCGAGCGAATGAAACACAACACCTAGGTTTCCGTAGTCGGCTGCTTCTCCTTTTCTATGGCCAATCTCAGTTCTGATGACCAGCGCTTTTTGATGATACTCTTTAGCCTTGTCGTATTGCCCGAGCAAATGAAACAAATTAGCTAGGTTTCCGTAGCATGATGCCTCTCCTTTTCTGTCGCCAATCTCAATGCTCATGACGAGCGCTTTTTGAAGATACTCTTTAGCCTTGTCGTATTGCCCGAGCGAATAAAACACAAAACCTAGGTTTCCGTAGTCAGTTGCTTCTCCTTCTCTGTCGCCAATCTCAGTTCTGATGACAAGCGCTTTTTGAAGATACTCTTTAGCCTTGTAGTATTGCCCGAGCGAATGGAACACATTAGCTAGGTTTCCGTAGCATGATGCCTCTCCTTTTCTGTCGCCAATCTCAGTTCTGATGACAAGCGCTTTTTGAAGATACTCTTTAGCGTTGTCGTATTGCCCGAGCGAATGAAACACAGTACCAAGGATTCCGTAGCATGATGCCTCTCCTTTTCTGTCGCCAATCTCAGTTCTGATGACAAGCGCTTTTTGGAAATACTCTTTAGCCTTGTCGTATTGCCCGAGCGAATGGAACACAAAACCTAGGTTTCCGTAGTCCGCTGCTTCTCCTTCTTTGTCGCCAATCTCAGTTCTGATTACAAGCGCTTCTTGGAGATACTCTTCAGCCTTGTCGTATTGCCCGAGCGAATTAAAGACAGCACTTAGGTTTCCGTAGTCAGCTGCTTCTCCTTGTCTGTCGCCAATCTCAGTTCTGATGACAAGCGCTTTTTGATGATACTCTTTAGCCTTGCCGTATTGCCCGAGCGAATGAAACACAAAACCTAGGTTTCTGTAGGCAGCTGCTTCTCCTTCTCTGTCGCAAATTTCAGTTGTGATGACAAGCGCTTTTTGAAGATATTCCTGAGCCTTGTCGTATTGCCCGAGCGAATGGAACACATTAGCTAGGTTTCCGTAGCATGATGCCTCTCCTTTTCTGTCGCCAATCTCAGTGCTGATGACAAGCGCTTTTTGATGATATTCTTTAGCGTTGTCGTATTGCTCGAGCAAATGAAACACATTAGCTAGGTTTCCGTAGCATGATGCCTCTCCTTTTCTGTCGCCAATCTCAGTGCTGATGACAAGCGCTTTTTGAAGATACTCTTTAGCCTTGTCGTATTGCCCGAGCGAATAAAACACAAAACCTAGGTTTCCGTAGTCAGTTGCTTCTCCTTGTCTGTCGCCAATCTCAGTTCTGATGACAAGTGCTTTTTGATGATACTCTTTAGCCTTGTCGTATTGCCCGAGCGAATCAAACACAGTACCTAGGTTTATGTAGTCAGCTGCTTCTCCTTCCCTGTCCCCAATCTCAGCTCTGATGACAAGTGCTTCTTGGAGATACTCTTTAGCCTTGTCGTATTCCCCGAGCGACTGAAGCAACGCTCCTAGGTTTCTGTAACAGGATGCTTCTCCTCTTTTGTCGCCAATTTCGGTTGTTATGGCTAGGGCCCTCTGAACATACTCCTTCGCCTTTAGGTTTTCGCCACGTTGATAAAACATATTTCCGAGTCTTGTGCAGGCGATTGCTTCTCCATTTTTTTCACCAGTTTGTCTCTTTATACTTACTGCTTTTTCATAAAGTTTTTTGGCATCTGTAAACCTGTTTTGACTCTCAATTACCTTTGCTAGAGCCATGCTTACATCTGCCTCTTCTACTAAGTCACCAGTCTCGCTGAGTAAGACAAGCAGTTTCATGCCGTATCTTTCCGCACTGATGTAGTCAGAGATACTACGATAAGCGCCAAAAAGAGCTGTATAAATGAACCTGTAAATTAGTAGCAGTAGTGAAGTAAATCGGTCTTCGCTGTTTTGATCGGTGTTATTTAGCAAAATCAAACATTCGTTCCATATCTCAATGGCTTTCTGAATGCGATCTGAGTTGAACAGGAACAGGGCAACGTCTAAGGCGATGTCCATGAAAGCTATCATGGCTTCCGTCTGCCGTTTGGTTTCTCTTGCCATCCTCTCCTGTTATTAGGGAAACATTACTTTTAGTAACACAAGTTAACCAAATGATTCGCTAATCTGAATTCATAATGAGTCCCTAAAAACAGGAACCCATATGTGAAGTTACAAAAACGGGCTGAGTCGATTACTCCTGGAAACTTCTTGTAACGAGCTGAAAGTGTTAGAATTCAAAATATCGACTTAACAGAAAAGTAAATGAAGAAGAGGCGTGGATAAGTACAACTGGAGCACATCAACGGATCACATTCAGTAAAACTTGTCAAATCAGTTTGACCTGCACAGTTTTTTGAAAACGGACTGTGTGACTGTCACACCGTGAAAGTCAACTGTTATCCAAGTGACTTTTGATCTAGCTGTTTCGTTTGTTCATCTTATCAAGTAAAAAAAAAAAAGACGCGCGCTTGAATTTGACTAATGGTCGTGCGTCGGGGGCTCGTGCTATCAATGAGGGGCTTTTTAAAGGCAGTGGGTTTCCTAAAAAAAAAAAAATAGAGGAAGGATTGGTAAACCTTTTACCACAACGTTCAGGGAATATTTGAAAATGTTGTTCTAGCAGTTTATCACCAAGTAATGAGCTTACTTATCTGAAGTATTTGGCTGAAAACATAGGATAGATTTTAGTTTTGATCACGTGATTGTGGAAACCATCAGTTTGCTTAACGATCGTAGCTATTGAAGTTGAAATATATTGTATAAAACCACAAAGGTTTGAAGAAAGTAATTTTACAGTAGAGATATAAAGCATCCGTTCAGCGGAAAAGCACGTTTATACTATGTATGCAATTACAATGAATATAAGTAAGTTTCAGTTTCTCTACTGAAGAAAATTAAACATCTCTTTTTTTTTCGTAGCGCGCGGCGTCATAACTTATCTTCTTATGCGAGACTCTGGCGCTTTAACAGAAAAAGATTACAGCCTTTGGGAAAATATGTACCGTAGAACCCGCCGCTAGTATCCAAAGATTTAAGTGAAGGGTATCTCGATCATGACACACTTGTGTACAAGTCGAATCTACCGCGATCTCTGAATCATTCGTTGGACTCTCATAAAACAAAGTCAAATTAATAGCTAATGCTGACCAAAGCCATTGAAAAATCACGTAGTGAACCACCACGGATTTTCTTCAGCGAGGAACAGTCCACGACATAAATAGAGCCGGCTCTGATTTGTATTTTATAATCATCAATTTCTCAAATTGAACGATACTCAATAACCTTAGTTAACGAGGATAAATTATACGGTATAAATCCACAGAGATTTGAAAAAGTCGCCGTAGAACGAGTTTATTTAACTGTGGTGGCGATGCAGTAGCACCATTAACAGCTTTAACGAAGGGCTAATGCTCGAAACGAGACAAATACATATTGCAAACGCAAGGATCGAAAAATCAGTTATTGGGCTTTGCCATAAGAGCCTTACCTCTCTACAGTTACTAAAGCTGATAAAAGCAAGTGACTAGAAAAGATTTCCACCGCACTTACCAAGATGTTGACAATGTGGCTGACGCCTTGAAAATGAAACAACAAAAATAACGAATTACAGTTGGGATTTTTTCTTTCCAAACTTCCACCCTCTCAGTGTTTTGGGTATCCAGATCACTCGTGTTTGAGGTTATTTCCTTCCCCCCTCTGGGCTAATTGAAATAAAAAGGGAAAGTTATAATTGTATAATTTTTTTTGTGTTCCAATGCCTATCTATCGCGTCCTATTTTGGTCGAAATTTTCAGCAGGTAGTGGTCATATAATAAAATGCTTATTGATGTGAGTTTGGTTTGGCTCTCGTTCATTAAGCAAGGACCACGATGCGCTCGGTCCGTAGGTCATGACCCCGAGCCAAATTTTAGTTCCCGTCCGACCCTACCACTCAAGCAATGAGTACACAGTATTTCGGTTTTGTACGTCACACTGTTATCACTAATGATGTAATTGAACGTGAAAAAATGAAAAGTGTTATTCTTTTTTATTCTTTTTTAATAGTGAACTTCAGGCTTAAGTGTTGACCTCTTTGAAAGGTTTGATTTTCATCACAAGATCGACCGCAGTACAACCTAAGTTTCTTTCTTTAAACGGTAAGCTATCTGTGCGTGACGATCGACTCCTTGTCTTCGTGAACTTTTCACGAGTGTGATTTGCATGATCGAAGCCAAAAATGCTAAAAAAACAAAGTGACTGTATTGCGGTTTGGCACGTCACACCTTTATAACTAAGGATGAGAAAGGAAACATTTTACCCTGTTTATGATGAGAAACGTTAGGCTTCAGTGTTCATCCCTTTTGGAACCGTTGGATTTGCATCACGAGGTCGATCAGATCGAGAATACAAATAAAGCTTCCGTCTTTAAACGGTAAGCTATCTGTGCGTGAAAACTGACCCACTGTACTCATGAACTTTTCATTTTCTTGCGGGTGTGATTTGCATGATCGAAGACAAAAATAGTAACTTTTATAATACATAAAAAAACAGACGAACTGGATCGGTAATTTGCTCGCAAATAACTACATCACCTGTCTTACCTTTGAAGGTATTAAATACAGTGACTGAAAAATGGCAACAAGCAAATGACATCAGAGAGAGGACTTAGCTTGACTTTCAGTGATAAACAATAGTTATAGTTAATAGTTTAACATATTTCTTTTGGGAAGAGGAGAGAGCTGGAGAAAATGGACCGGACCACAATTGCGTTGTAGGATCCGCGCATCCGGAAGGCACTCTCTTGAAAACTCCCAACGGAATTTCGCGCTGCTTTAACCTTTTTGTTTCCTCTTTTTCTCTGAAAATTGCAAGAAACTTGCAACTAGAGGGCGCTAACACCGAGTGATTATTTGAATGATAAAAGTTTTATATAGCTTGAGTTCTTCCCTGTCTTCGAAAAATAACAAACAATTGCAAGCTTGACAGGCTTGCTTCCCGTTTAATTTAGTATTGATGTCAACTTTACCTGATTTCTCCAAATTCGGGGAAACTTCGTGTTCCAAGGCTACAAGGTCAAAGCCAAACAAGTCACATTTGAGAATTATGGGCTGACTGTAGTAGAAGGAACGTCTCAATGGGGTGATGGCTTTTACGGCTGAAGGTTCCAACTCAAGCGAATGAATTTTGGTTTCGTACGTTACATTTTTATAACCAAAAATAACTTATTACTTAGACTCGCCAGCGTTGAGAGGAACTGGAGGAAACAAAGAACTGCATATCATGCTGTGAATGACTTTAATTTACTTAGCCAGGTAATAAGAGAATCTGCTAATATTAATACATTCAAGCGACATGTTTTTAACTTCTTAATGTAATTCTTAATTCTAATTCCCTTTTTTTTCTTTCAATTTTATGTATATATTTTAGTCTTAATTTTGGAGTTCCTTTTCGAAAACCACTTTTTGTGAAAAAGTTTCCTCAATAAAGATTATTATTATTATGGTACGCAGTTCATCCACGAAGGAAGCCAGTTTTTGAGTTCGGTAACTATATTTGCAAGTCGGAAGAGTTTGTTATATTCACAACAGCGTCTGTCAACATTCACTTTCTCGGAAAGACAACCACGTTATGGGCTTCAGTGTACGCTTTTTGTTAAATGAAGTCCAGTGATTGGCCAGTATTTCAACCGCAATTTCTTGGAAAAGGCCTCAGCTGGCTGCAATATATCTCATAACGCTGATTGGCTGGTATTTCAATCAGGTTTTCTTGGAAAAAGGCAATCACTATTTCAGTTAGCACGCTTGACTAAAGTCCTTTGATTGGCTGGTTTTTTTAATCTTAATAAGGCTAATCCCAAGACTTATCTTTTTAAGCGTGCATTTGATTTGTAGTTTTTACTTGTAGTTATAGTGTATTTAATTCTTAGGATTTTAATTTTTACGGTTTTTAGAGTATTGTAAAGCGCCATGAACAATTAATGGAGGATGGCGCTATATAAATGTATTTAATTCTAATTTTTAATTTTAACTAATTCCTATAGAGATATTCTTTGGCAAAAGGCACCAAACCAATTTTTTTTCAATGTGTTAGTTGTTTTATTGACGCTTAAAAACAATTTTTATTCAATGAATGTTTTCAATTCAAATACCAAAATCTGCTGGGCTCGATGTTTCTATGTCGTCTCAAAAATCGCTCCCGAGGAAGGTCGAACCTAGCTTCAATAAATTTTCTTTTTATTGAAATGTTTTTGAAAATCTGTTTGCCCAAGAGACTGTCTCACAGCCTGGGAAATAACCATCTTTGTGGCTTCTTTATCATCCATTAATAATCTCATTATCATCAATAAATATGTAGTATCATAATGTTTACACTACACAATGCACAATCAACCTCAATTCATGATCCTCTCTCAACCTGGGAATGAGGTTGACGAGGCGATCTACATCGGTATGGACTACATCGAGAGAAAAGTGATAATGCACTACACAAGAAGTGTACTTTGTCATGATGCACGACCACAACCTTTTGTAACGATATCACGAACGTTGATCAAGTGGGATAAAAGCCCGTTTAACATAAACGGGAATTTGGTAATCTAAGATCACGATTTAAAAAAATTTTCTCTCTGAGTTCTTGATTATTATATTGTTAGCTATATCCTGAACATAAATGAAAGTGATCCTCGCAGTAATGTGCACTACTTAGGCAGTAGTGGAAATAAGGCCTGAAAAAAATTCAGGCCTGTACGGGATTTGAACCCATGACCTCTTCGATACCGGTGCAGCGCTCTACCAACTGAGCTAACAAGCCAACTGGGAGCGGGTCATGATGTTTACTTTCATGATGTGACATAACCGTTTAGCTATATCCTGTTAAATATTTGGGTATTTCAGAACGAGTTTCCATCAAGTGTCGAAAGTAAACAAGGATGAGATTGGTTTTCTTTACTTCGCAACGTGTTTGGTCTACACAACGCACGCAGTCCTCTCAGCCAATCAGATACAAATGTAAAATCAATTGCATCTCGGTCACTGACGTTTCCCGCGCTTGAAGCACCTTTGAGTTCTCATTGGCTCCTTGCGATATCTACCTTTCTTCTGATTGGTCGCCGTGATGACTTAGCTTTTGACCTTACGACACTCAATCGAAAAGCGTTCTACATCCAGTTTTGAGAAATGTATGTACACAGTTAATTCACTAATCCCTCTTTAGAATCAGTGGAGCCTTCATCATCAGCTATGTCCGGCATAGGGAAGCGCAAGATTGCCGCAAAACCGGACAACTGGCCGAGCTCTGCAAGACCCAAATATAACATTGTACGAAATTTTACATCATATTTAGAAATTGCAAGAAGCTTATATTTAAAGAAAGGCGTTATTCGTATTGTCACAAGCGTGAGGCTAAGGGAAAAACCTATGTTCCCCATGAGGTATCGGACCTCAGGTAATAACAGTGGCGGAACTGGATGGAGAGTGTGAGGTCTTGAACCCCCTACCCCCCCACCCCGATTCAAAGCCGTTGGGGTTGTCTTGTTACTTGTCTGACACCGACATTCTTACAGCGACAGGATCGCATTTTACAACTCAACTGATATTTTATTATAAAAGGGTGCAGGGGAGGGGGAGAGAGGGATTGGCAGGCTTAAGTTGTGTCGAATATTGAAAGATATTATTAGTTAATTACGACAACGTACAAAAAAAGTGCATACGTACGTTCTCCAGAAACATGTAGAATTGAAAAAACCCTGCATTGAATAAAAGCAAATTGAAACTCTTTCAGGTCATACTGCTAAACTTTGAAACCACCGCGTTAGTAACTAGAAGCGCGTAACAAACCCAACTTCGCCGCCATTTTCTTTAACACTTTCAACAAGCTTGACATATCTTTTACGAGTTGGCAAATCTGTCGACCTAAAAAGACATTCGAGGAAAAAAAGAAAGAGAAATAGTACAGTTGTAATATTTCACCATAAACATTGTTGTCTTGAGGTTTTTACCAAACCTTTTATGATTTGAGCAGTATGAATCGCCATTGCAAAAATTAAAAAAAAAAAAAACCCACCAAACTCTCCCCAAAATCTACACACTGACGTTTATTGATTTGGTATGTCTGTGCACTTTAATATTCACAAGACAAAGGGCCAGAAAGTTAATACTTCGTACGCAGTGTAAATCGCAGGTTGAAAGAACTGATGCGCCTAAACTGCCTCTTTTCTTAGCAACATATTGAAAGAATCACCACACTCTGGGAAATTCCTTTTGCAATTTTCTAATACTAACCACTTTTTAAGCTGATACATTATTTTTACTTTGAGGGACTAGTTAAAATGTGAATCAATTCTAGAGTTCTCATTTAGATACGCGGTCGATTTTCAACTACAAAGCAGAACGGAAAAACATGTTCTTTCAAGATGAAAATAAGCTGAATTGAGATATTACATTTTTCGAACTGTACAAGAATATCGTTATTTTTCATTTCTGACCTGAAAAGTTCATTTGTGACAAGAAGAGTTTTGATTGCCAAAGCTTCATTGGCCTTCTCCACATGTGTAACGCTAAATAAAGAAATTAAAGATGCTCTGATAACAATTTGAACAATTTTACCAAAACATGGATTTTTTTTGGTTAACCCAGCCCTCGAGCCGAGTAACCCACATTTCTAGTGCTTATCTCAGTTTGTGTGGCATGAAGCTGCTAAGAATACTAACCCCTCCCCCCCTCCCCCACTTCGTCTCTCTCATTAAGTCTCCCATATTCTCCCCGGGGTGAGTAAATATTACTGAAAAATAAAAAAACATTCGACAGTCATCCATCGGAAGCATTTCCTTTGAAGATGCTGATGTAGGTTAAACGAGTTTCAAGTGTACTAATAAACGCTCCTCGCTTGAGTGTCATGAAACCAAAACCAAAGTAATCACAGCGGCCAACTTGAGCAAAGGAAAGATTTAGCGCCAAAACATGTAACCGTCTTCAAGCGCGGGAAAACGTGGGTGACTCAAGCGCGATTGATTTTACTCTTAAATTTGATTGGTTGAATGAGTGGCGCGAGTTTTCCGGACCAATCACGAAGAGCGTTGAAGACAAACTAATGCAAACCGCATCGCTTTGGACGCTTAATTTGATATTGTTCTTTCTGCATGATACCGAACTACCCATAATAAGCTCTATTGGGTTCTGTTTGCAACATTGTGAAGAAATTATCTAAAGCTTTTACTTCGCCTGATGCCTATTACAATTAAAGTGAGAAAAAAAAATCAACAGAGGATAACCGACTAAGTCGAGACATTTCCCTTCACTGCAACTGTTGACGAGACCTGTGATTTAGAATGCTTTTTGGATTGAGTGTCGTTAAACCAAAACCAAAGTTTATCACAACAACCAACCAACACTTTTCCTTTTAAGATATAAATCTAAACAATTTTGACTTACCTTGGTGTCTGCAAGTCTTGCAGTGACAGTAGGATCCGTCAGAACTTCTACACATCATGCAAAACAAAACAAACAAACACATGGATTAAGCCGTTTCCTCTCGACTGCAATGCGTTAGATGTGATTTCATTTAAATCAATTTCGAGATCCGTGGAAAGTTCTTTATATCCTCACCTCTGAGCGAATGTTTGTGACCGATGATGAGTGAGTCTGAAAAGGAAAAAAAGTCGCGCACGCTCTGGTGAGCCGCGCCCTCTATCTTAAGCGCTCTCTTTACTAAGCCACCCTTTCTATTGAATTGAACCCCCCTCTAATAATATATCCCCTGTCTTGAACTTCAAGTGTTTCATCAGGCCTTCCCCCCCCCCCCCCCCACCCTTAAAAACTTCTTTGTAGTAGTTTTATCGTGTATCGTTCGCCTCGAGTCCCCTTCACAGCCGCTCTGTTGAATGTCATGCAACACTTGGGGGAGCGTTACGTGAGATCGCAAAGAATGGCTGATCCCGCCTAAAAAAGGAGACATGTGGCCTTCGTCCTGTAGACTATCCAAGTTCAATTAAGTTATAATTAAGTTATAACAAATCTACAACATTTTTAAATCTAAACTTACCAAGAGGAATTTTGATTTGTTATCAATGATTGCTTTCCAATCATTCTTTACAGCTTGTTGGAACATATAATCACAAAACTGATCCTGCAAATATCATTTAAAACAACTACTTCACCAGGTTGGTTACTCAACACTACTAATAAAAAATATACATAAATAATTAAATGAGGACATCTTAATTACTTTAGTTCTCACTATCAGTTAGAAGATGAAGAAAGACTCCTTCCTTTTTCTTCTTTCTGAGTCGCAATGTATTTTTCTGTGCTTGAAGAGGAGCTGAAGGGTATAAGTTATGGGAAAATTTTCCATACACACCGTATGCTGAACTGTTGGGATTTACAATTCTGAATATTAGCTTAAAGTTTTATTTTTTTTTAATTTTCAACTACATCTGAAAATCTTATTAATCACATGAAACAGACGCAAAAAGGACAGAAATAAAGCTGTGATAAGAGTCCTTTATAACAAAGTAAATCCCTCTTAGACAGTTGCTATCAGAGTCAGATTCCTTATCTAATCATAAGTTTACTTTGAAAAGTTAAAATTATGATAATAGGAAAAAGCAAAATCATGATCATATGTACCACTTTCCTCTTTCACTGCCTCTTTGAGGACTTAGAGAGTTTGTGCTTTTCTACAACTAACCTTGACAAAGCCGGGACTAGCAACAAGAATGCACTTGATGACTGAAAAATTAAATCAGAAAATAAATGGGAGGGTGTTAATGTTCAGCAGTAAAAAGTGCATGCATCCATAAGTTAGTAGCACATACACAACAAAAACCAACTTGGGCAATGTTTTGGAGTAGGATGCAACAATCTGAACAAACATTTGGATTGTGAGAGTGAAGGGCCATGGAATGTTTGCTGAGGAGAATGGAGAACCTCTGTCAAGGACAGATATTAACTTTTTTTAACTGGTGCTGCATGGCAATCAAACATTTTTACTCCAATTGGCTAATGTGAACAATTTGGTTACACAAAAGTTAGATTCATAAAATAAAACACATGAAAAAGTGAGGTTGTAAAGATGTTTCCTTATGTCACGATAATTAACCCGATCCCTCGAGAAGCTCTCTGATATCCTTTAAGTTATCCCTTCCATCATTGGCAGTTAATGGGCAGTCAATTATCTACAGGCTGCCCTTTATACTCTATAGGCAACAACGGATTTCCCCACCGTTCCCCCTGAAAACCATGAGATTTAACCCAAACTTCCAGTTTGAGCTGACATAAATTTCCATGCTGTTTATGAAGAATAGCAAAACATTTCTTGTGACGCCCAGTTACTAAATGAGCGTTTTTAAAAGACATCAACGAGAACATAGATTTACACGAGGGTCTTAAATCTTTGGTTCTATTTTGGTGCTATTTTCCTGTAATAAACGAAGTTACAAGATGTTTTATATAGTAGCCTCGTTTTCATGCACGGTCTACAGGAGCATTTCTAAAAGCGTTTGAGTATGTTTCATTACCTTAAGCCTTTACACTCTAACATCAGTATGCATATTCTCTATACTAATCTCTAAACATTTCCTAAGGTACTGACAAGGAGAATTTGTCCAACAACCAAGAGCTTCTTTAGTTGGTGATCATTTCTTTATTCTCCTGACTTTAATGTTCGATTCAGGGGGGATATGGCAAGGAGAAAATAGATACAAGTCAGCCACAAGTGATAAAGGGTTAAACACCTATTAAGTTTATGTTCATGTTTGAAAAAAACCCATGAAGGCGCTGAAAATGGGAAAAAAATTTCTTACACGGGAAACGGAAGAGGTCACGTAAATAAACGTGCAATCGCGTGACAATTGATCCTGGGACACCTCTCGCACTTTTTTAAGTAAATGTATATCACACACTGAATTAAGTTTTTCTTTCATCAAGTAAGAGATCTTTTGATAAGAATTGTGTAAACATTATTGTAACGAGAAGTAAATAAAGACTAATGAAGGCGTGTAGTCCCCTCCTATGTAGTCTCAGTTTGCACTGATTCTTTTACCGGAGAAGTTCGACTTACGTATTTTAAATTAAACTTGTTTAGGCTATTAAGAAAAGGGGCTTAATTGTCATGTTCCAATTGTCATGTTCGTTTGTATCATATTCCGACATAAAGTGCGATGTATCAGCGAAGTATCCAGGTGGAAATGAAATTTTTACTTTGTTTTCCTGTGAGAAAGATGTAAAATCTCACCTGCGACAGCTGAAGGTGCCTCAGACATATGTTCGGTCAGAAAAGGAACTTATTTTGGCCAGAGGATTATTCGATCAGGACGAGGCTGATGAAACCGTTTGTCCAAAGCATCGCGCAGCGCTAGGTACTCGGTGGAGACAAAATCTGAAATGCCACCATGAAATTGACTGAATAAACATCAAGTTTATGGCAAAAATTGCATAAATTAACGTCAGCGGTCACGTACTTCAAAGGGCTGTGATCACGCATCTCTTATAGAGCCCCAAAATTTTTTTGCCTACAAACTTAGTGTTATAATAGGTAATTTCTATGATCATATGTTTGTCGATAGACAATCTTGCACGTTAGAGATATATAGATTTTAAAATCCCTACTTTTTTTATCTTTTTGAATAGTTCCGGTTAATGGTTACCTACTCTAAATCAGCAAAAACGAAAGCAAATTACCCCAGTTTTAGGAATTAATTTTGTTAAGGTTCAAACAACTATTGGACAAAATAAGATTAAAATCCATGCCATTCTATTAGCGTGAGAGATATTTTTAAGAAGTGCATTTTTCGAGCTAATTTCAGCCTTTTAGCCCAGGGATTTGATGTGGGGGCTCTAATACTCCAGGGATAATTAACTGGGAGCCCGAACTACTCAGGATTCTCGAATAACTTAATGATCTTAAATAAACTGTGAAAGTTTGAAAGCAATCGGTGAGATGGTATGTATCACGCCTGCCCGGTCCTCTCTTGGACAGACTCTCAAATATATTTTGAGCTCTAAATTGTCGTGGAGGGGTTCTGAAATCATCAGTGATTTATTCTGGGTAGTTGTGTAACGGTTTCTAGCAATTTTCTTGAGAAATTTTGTTTGTAACTAAAACCATCAATGGTATCTCGCGTTCCTTCACATGGAGGGCCTAAAGCCACGGGGCACACGAAAAATTTCAAGCTGTGGAATGACAGGAAGGATAGTCCTAGCATCAGAGATCTAAAGTTGGCAAGGATTCTTTTTGAGATGCTTCATCAAAATCATTCCTCAAATATTTAAGATTCTGACCACTTTCAGTCGAGATATTCAATGTGAAAGTTTATTTAGGAAGAGTCACCCAATTTTGTAGTCTACACATCCTACTACAATCTTCAATGTACTGCAAGTATTCACTGAAACTGAAGGGTTATACAAAAATAGGCTGTGCTACGCCAGATACGAAAAACCACTAAAAAACCACTCTTTAGAAGTGGCCAAAAAATATGTAGAAACGTATTTCTCATCTAATGCAGCAGCACTATACCCCGAGGAAAGGGTAACTAAAATAAACCTAGTCACACTACTAATCACACAGAATTTTCAATGAAAGCAGTGATATTTTACAGAGAGTTGTAAACAAAATTACACTAAAAAAAAAAAAAAAAAAAAAGAAAGTAGTCAAACCTAAGACTGACCGACGTAGAATGACTTAATTTTCCCGCGAAACGCTTAAATAATCCGAAACTACCGTGTTGCCATGCGAACCTATTCAACGTGCTGTCAGAATATTAATTTCTGACTAATTCGTTCTCATGTCCCTCAAACGTCAGAAATTACATGTTTTGTCAATTAAATCTTACAAAAGCCTTTAAAAAAATCAAACCAGATTTCAGTGGTTCGTTTTACACCTAACGACTTTACTGATTTCGCTTTATTTAAAAGCCTTCCGTACCCTAATTTGGGATAGCTCATTTTTTTTCAACGTCAATGAAATAACGGATAGAGTATTTTCTCTACTTATTTCTATTTAATTTATCCATCTAAAAGTCTTTTAGCTCTGTTTCCTTCAAGTAACTCTCATTATTTACTTTGTCAGGGTCTGTTTTCCTGTGAAAAAGCGAAAAACAACAATTTATTATTAACTCGATTAATATTTAGGATATAAAGCAAATACAATTATACCAAGCACAATATGTAAAATGTATATGGAAAACACTTGTATCTGATTGGCAGAGAGCGTCTATAGTAACTTTTCGAAAGAAAAAAATATATATATAGGTATATATTAAACTAGCCTTGATGTTCAAGGTAACAAAGGATCCCCGCCAACAGTCAGCGACCAGTAAGTCATAGCCAGCTTCAAATCTAATTTAACTTTAATTTATGAAATACTTGTTCTCGCCGAGTCTAACCTCTGTTTGTGAACTCGAGCTTAACATCATCTCCAATCAGCGTAAACGAAGCCCACTCAGACACATTGGTCAAGCCGTTTTTTCTCATCCACTTCATGGCCTGATGAAGGGATTCACTGGCACTTTCTCCTTCAACAAGGTGTTCGTAGAACCGACTCATCAGCTTCTCTGTTGCTGAGTCTGAAATGGCCCACAGCGCAACCAACACCGAGCGAGCACCGGATCCTAAGAACGCACGGGCAATTCCTATAACTCCCTCGGCTTTTATCTCTCCACTTCCACTGTGACAGCAGCTAAGTACCACCAGTTTGGCTCTGACTTTCACTCGTGAGACATCAGCCATCGTCAACATGTAAGCTTCCTGTGGTAAGATAGCGTTTCCACTGTTGGCAAAAGGAATGGGGGAAAGGGCAATTTCTCCCCTTTCGGCGTTACCATGGGCAGCAAAATGTATCAGACTCACTGAACTTATCCGCTCAAGCACCGCCTGCTTCGTTGCTTCCTCTTCAATCAGGGGCGGAACACCCACCAGTCGTCCGACCATCTCCGCTTCCTTTCTTGCACCTGGCAATGGCAGCAGCCCATCAACCTTGGGATTGCCTATTATCAAGGCACCAGTGTTGCTGTGATAGTCTTCTGGACTATCTTGAATGATCTTGAGTGTCGTCAAAGAAGGAATGACACGGATCCTATGAGTCTCCGACAAGTATTCGGCTCCCTCCTTTTCACTCAGGGCAGCAAAGGGAACTTTGTACAAATTGCGGTCAGGAACAATAATCACTTCAGGCTCCTCAAGCAAATTATAAACGGGGGCAATAAACAATTTGTAACACAAATATAGACTTGAAATGACTTTCTCGTCCTCACCCTCCTCCACGAGTCGCAACCTTGCTGAGCTCTTTTGTTCGGGGGAGAGAGGTTTCAATTCAACCATATTTAAAGACCGATCTTCACAATCTTCAATGGGCAAAATACCAAGACTCCGGAAATTATCAGCCAAAAATTCACTCAGAGACAAGTCTTTGGGCAACCCAGCTTGAACTAGAATCTCTTCTGGTGATATCCTTCTATAGTGAAGGACTCCATCCGTTTTCAAGATCCATAAATGCAGATGATCGTGAAAATAAGAAATGTACAAACAAGTACAGTTATTTTTATTTCTAAAAATGTTTTCAATGCCAAACCAAGATTGTGGATTAGCAGAGATGTGCGTTTCAACCGAGTACTTCTTTATCAAGTCTGATAGGCCTCTAGCTCGACCCAACTCCTCAACATAAAGAGCATCACGAGTTTTTCCGGTGCCACAAAGCAGAGTACAAAGCAGCTTGTAAGGAAATATTCCTGAGTGCTCCAGAAATGATGTTTTGAACTGATCATTGGCGCCCAGGAAAGATCTCAGCTCCTCGTACTTTTCAATGCAAAGTTGAAGACACGAAAGGGAGTCTTTGACTTTATTTTGAAAAAGATACAATACGGCGTACTCTTGAAGAATTTGGAACGCTCCTCTTCTATCTCCAATATCTGTGGATATGGATAAAGCTTTCTCCAAGCATACTTCCGAAACTTCATAATTTCCAACAGTTCTGGACATAATTCCTAGATTTGCAAGATCTGCTGCCTCCCTTTGCTTATCGCTAATCTCAGTTCTGATGACAAGCGCTTTTTGATGATACTCTTTACCCTTGTCGTATTGCCCGAGCGAATGAAACACAGTACCTAGGTTTCCGTAGTCGGCTGCTTCTCCTTCTCCGTCGCCAGTCTTAGTTTTGATGACAAGCGTTTTTTGGAGATACTCTTTAGCCATGTCGTATTGCCCGAGCGACTTAAACACAGCACCTATGATTCCGTAGCATGATGCCTCTCCTTTTCTGTCGCCAATCTCAGTTTTGATGACAAGCGCTTTTTGGAGATACTCTTTAGCCTTGTCGTATTGCCCGAGCGACTTAAACACAGTACCTAGGTTTCCGTAGCATGATGCCTCTCCTTTTCTGTCGCCAATCTCAGTTTTGATGACGAGCGCTTTTTGATGATACTCTTTAGCCTTGTCGTATTGCCCAAGCGAATGAGACACAAGACCTAGGATTCCGTAGTCGGCTGCTTGTCCTTTTCTGTCGCCAATCTCAGTTTTGATGACAAGCGCTTTTTGGAGATACTCTTTAGCCTTGTCGTATTGCCCGAGCGAATGAAACACAGCACCTAGGTTTCCGTAGGATGATGCCTCTCCTTTTCTGTCGCCGATCTCAGTTTTAATGACCAGCGCTTTTTGATGATCCTCTTTAGCCTTGTCGTATTGCCCAAGCGAATGAAACACAAGACCTAGGATTCCGTAGTCGGCTGCTTGTCCTTTTCTGTCGCCAATCTCAGTTTGGATAACAAGCGCTTTTTGGAGATACTCTTTAGCCTTGTCGTATTGCCCGAGCAAATGAAACACAGCACCTAGGTTTCCGTAGCATGATGCCTCTCCTTTTCTGTCGCCAATCTCAGTTTTGATGACCAGCGCTTTTTGATGATACTCTTTAGCCTTGTCGTATTGCCCGAGCGATTTAAACACAGTACCTAGGTTTCCGTAGCATGATGCCTTTCCTTTTCTGTCGCCAATCTCAGTTTTGATGACAAGCGCTTTTTGATGATACACTTTAGCCTTGTCGTATTGCCCAAGCGAATGAAACACAAGACCTAGGATTCCGTAGTCGGCTGCTTGTCCTTTTCTGTCGCCAATCTCAGTTTTGATGACAAGCGCTTTTTGCAGATACTCTTTAGCCTTGTCGTATTGCCCGAGCGAATGAAACACAGCACCTAGGTTTCCGTAGCATGATGCCTCTCCTTTTCTGTCGCCAATCTCAGTTTTGATGACAAGCGCTTTTTGATGATACTCTTTAGCCTTGTCGTATTGCCCGAGCGATTTAAACACAGTACCTAGGTTTCCGTAGCATGATGCCTTTCCTTTTCTGTCGCCAATCTCAGTTTTGATGACAAGCGCTTTTTGATGATACACTTTAGCCTTGTCGTATTGCCCAAGCGAATGAAACACAAGACCTAGGATTCCGTAGTCGGCTGCTTGTCCTTTTCTGTCGCCAATCTCAGTTTTGATGACAAGCGCTTTTTGCAGATACTCTTTAGCCTTGTCGTATTGCCCGAGCGAATGAAACACAGCACCTAGGTTTCCGTAGCATGATGCCTCTCCTTTTCTGTCGCCAATCTCAGTTTTGATGACAAGCGCTTTTTGATGATACTCTTTAGCCTTGTCGTATTGCCCGAGCGACTTAAACACAGTACCTAGGTTTCCGTAGCATGATGCCTTTCCTTTTCTGTCGCCAATCTCAGTTTTGATGACAAGCGCTTTTTGATGATACACTTTAGCCTTGTCGTATTGCCCAAGCGAATGAAACACAAGACCTAGGATTCCGTAGTCGGCTGCTTGTCCTTTTCTGTCGCCAATCTCAGTTTTGATGACAAGCGCTTTTTGCAGATACTCTTTAGCCTTGTCGTATTGCCCGAGGGAATGAAACACAGCACCTAGGTTTCCGTAGCATGATGCCTCTCCTTTTCTGTCGCCAAGCTCAGTTTTGATGACGAGCACTTTTTGATGATACTCTTTAGCCTTGTCGTATTGCCCAAGCGAATGAAGCATAAGACCTAGGATTTCGTAGTCGGCTGCTTGTCCTTTTCTGTCGCCAATCTCAGTTTTGATGACAAGCGCTTTTTGGAGATACTCTTTAGCCTTGTCGTATTGCCCGAGCGAATGAAACACAGCACCTAGGTTTCCGTAGCATGATGACTCTCCTTTTCTGTCGCCAATCTCAGTTTTGATGACAAGCGCTTTTTGATGATACACTTTAGCCTTGTCGTATTGCCCAAGCGAATGAAACACAAGACCTAGGATTCCGTAGTCGGCTGCTTGTCCTTTTCTGTCGCCAATCTCAGTTTTGATGACAAGCGCTTTTTGCAGATACCCTTTAGCCTTGTCGTATTGCCCGAGCGAATGAAACACAGCACCTAGGTTTCCGTAGCATGATGCCTCTCCTTTTCTGTCGCCAAGCTCAGTTTTGATGACGAGCACTTTTTGATGATACTCTTTAGCCTTGTCGTATTGCCCAAGCGAATGAAACATAAGACCTAGGATTCCGTAGTCGGCTGCTTGTCCTTTTCTGTCGCCAATCTCAGTTTTGATGACAAGCGCTTTTTGGAGATACTCTTTAGCCTTGTCGTATTGCCCGAGCGAATGAAACACAGCACCTAGGTTTCCGTAGCATGATGCCTCTCCTTTTCTGTCGCCAGTCTCAGTTTTGATGACAAGCGCCCTTTGGAGATACTCTTTAGCCTTGTCGTATTGCCCGAGCGAATAAAACACAGTACCTAGGTTTCCGTAGCATGATGCCTCTCCTTTTCTGTCGCCAATCTCAGTTTTGATGACGAGCGCTTTTTGATGATACTTTTTGGCCTTGTCGTATTGCCCGAGCGAATGAAACACAATACCTAGGATTCCGTAGTTGGCTGCTTGTCCTTCTCTGTCGCCAATCTCAGTTTTGATGACAAGCGCTTTTTGGAGATAGTCTTTAGCCTTGTCGTATTGCCCGAGAGAATTAAACACAGTACCTAGGTTTCCGTAGCATGATGCCTCTCCTTTTCTGTCGCTAATCTCAGTTTTGATGACGAGCGCTTTTTCATGATACTCTTTAGCTTTTTCGTATTGCCCGAGCGAATGAAACACAGTACCTAGGATTCCGTAGTCGGCTGCTCTTCCTTCTCTGTCGCCAATCTCAGTTTTGATGACAAGCGCTTTTTGGAGATACTCTTTAGCCTTGTTGCATTCCCCGAGCGAATGAAGCAACGCTCCTAGTTTTCCGTAACAGGATGCTTCTCCTCTTTTGTCGCCAATTTCGGTACTTATGGCAAGGGCCCTCTGAACATACTCCTTCGCTTTTCGGTTTTCGCCAAGTTTATGAAACATATTTCCGAATCTTGTGCAGGCGCTTGCTTCTCCATCTTTTTCACCAGTTTGACTCTTTATTTTAACCGCTTTTTCATAAAGTTTTTTGGCATCTGTAAACCTGTTTTGAATCTCAATTACCTCTGCTAGAGCCATGCTTATATCTCCTTCTGTTTCTAAGTCACCAGTCTCGCTGAGTAAGACAAGCAGTTTCATGCCGTATCTTTCCGCACTGATGTAGTCAGAGATACTACGATAAGCGCTGAAAAGAGCAATATAAGTGGCCTTGTAAATTAGTAGCAGTGGTGAGGTAAATTGGCCTTTGCTGTTTTGATCGGTTTTATTTAACAAAATCAAACATTCGTTCCATATCTCAATGGCTTTCTGAATGCGACCTGAGTGGAATAGGAACAGGGCAACTACTATGGCGATGTACATGAAAGGTATCATGGCTTCCGTCTGTCGTTTGGTTTCCATTGCCATCCTCTCCTGTTATTAGGGAAACATTACTTTTAGTAACACAAGTTAATCAAATGATTCGCTAATCTGGATTCATAATGAGTCACTACAAACAGGAACCCATACGGGAATTACAAAAACGGGCTGAGTCGATTACGCCTGGAAACTTCTTTAAACGAGCTGAAAGTGTTAGAATTCAAAATATCGACTTAACGCAAAAAGAAGTGAAGAAGAGGCGTGGATAAGTACAACTGGAGCACATTAACGGATCACATTCGGTAAAACTTGTCAAATAAGTTTGACCTGTACAGTTTTTCGAAAACGGACTGTGTGACTGTCACACTGAGAAAGTCAACTGTTATCCAAGTGACTTTTGATCTAGCTGTTTCGTTTGTTCATCTTATCAAGTGAAAAAAAACAAAAACAAAAAAACGCGCTCTTGACTAATGGTCATGCGTCGCGGGCTTGCGCCATCAATTAGAGGGTTTTTAAAGGTGGCGGGTTTCTTAAAAAAACAACAACAAACAAGAAAGGATTGGTAAACCTTCGACTAAAACGTTCTGGAAACATTTGAAAATGTTGTGCTAGCAGTTTATCATCAAGTAATGAGCTTACCTATCTGAAGTATTTGGCTGAAAACATATTGATTGATTTTAGGTTATGATCACTTGATTGTGGAAACCATCAGTTTGCTTTACAATCGTAACTAATGAAGTTGAAATCTATTGTATAAAACATAAAGGTTTGAAGAAAGCAATTTTACAGCAGAGATATAAAGCATCCGTTCAGCGGAAAGCACGTTTATACTATGCATGCAATTACGGTGAATATAAGTAAGTTTCAGTTTCTCTGAGAAAATTATGACATCTCTCTTCTTGAGCGCGCAGCGTCATGACTTATCTTCTCATGCGAGACTCTGGCGCTTTAACAGACGAAGAAACAGATTACGGCCTGTAGGAAAATATGTACCGTAGAACCCGCCGCTAGCATCCAAAGATTTAAGTGAAGGGTATCTTGACCATGACACGCTTGACGCGAGCCAAATATTAGTTCCTGTCCGACCCTACCACTGAATCAATAAGTACACTGTATTTTGGTTTTGTACGTCCCACTATGATCACTACTGATGTAATTGAACATGAAAAATGAAAAGTGTTATTCTTTCCAGTGATTGGCCAGTATTTCAACCGCAATTTCTTGGAAAAAGGCCTCAGCTGGCTGCAATATATGTCATAACGCTGATTGGCTGGTATTTCAATCAGGTTTTCTTGGATAAAGGCAATCACTATTTTAGTTAATACGCTTTGTGAGAGATTATTCAGCGTTAATTGATTTCCGGTTGACTTTTTGCGATAAGTGACAGATGATTGAACAATAGGATCATATTATATATTTAAAATGAGAGAGACCAGAGCAAAAGACAGAGAACGGTGAGAGAGAGCGGGAGATTAAGTTGATTTTATAAAATAAAACGTGAAGTTTCGGAACATAGCAGATTCTTTAGTCTCATTTCCGACACAGTGGCACCTCCGACGGGACGCGCGAAGCATGGAGGAACTAACCAAAGAAGCAGAGGCTAAATTGCAGATGTTGCTGTACACTAATGGAAAAACACGTGGCATTGTGGAAAAGGGAAACATAGGAGCGGTCGCGCGACATCGCGACAACCTACAAGCATTAGTAAAAGAAGTAGACGCGCTTAAACTAAAGGTTGAACAGACCATGTTCAAGGCCGGGAAAAGTGCAGAAGACGTTGGAAGTTGGAGCAGCAGCATTGAAGAACCGATCGCCGAAGCTGACGAAGAAGTTTCGCGACTAGAAAAATGGCTCGTGGAGACGAATGGAGAGATCGAACATCGAAAGCACAAGGACGAAGAAGAAAGGAAAGCCCGTGCTCGTGAAGAGGAGCTTAAATTCGAAAGAGAGCAAATGGAGATGAAGCTAGAATTCGAACGCCAACTGGAAGAGACCAAGGCAAAACAGCAACCTGTTGAGAAGGCCAATCAGATTGAACAAAGGACAACAAAGCTACCGAAACTACAGATCACAAAGTTTAATGGGACGTATGAAGCATGGCTGCCGTTCTGGAACAAATTTCAAGCTGAAATTGATAAAGCAAACCTTGCATCTGTGACCAAGTTTGCATACCTAAAAGAGCTGGTAGATCCAAAGGTTCGAGCGGAGATAGACGGACTGCCTTTCACAACAGAGGGCTACGAAAGGGCAAAGAATATCCTCATCGGCGAATATGGGAAAACGAGCGAGATCGTGAATGCGTACGTCCAGAACATCGCGAATTTGCCTGTCATTACAGGCACACAACCTGCGCCTATCCACGAATTTTACAAGAAGCTCGTGTACAATGTGCAATCTTTGGAGACACTGGGCAAATTGAAAGACGTCACTGAAAATGTAAGGAGTGTGCTCGACAAACTAAAGGGTGTAAAAGCAGACCTAGTGAGAGGACAAGTGGACTGGCAGGACTGGGACTTCCCACAGTCGATAAAAGCTTTGAAAAGTTGGAAGGAAATCAACCCCATTGGGAGTGGCGCGGATAATGCGGGAAAGCAAGGTGCTAAATTCCGCGATCGCGAGAAAACATTTCACGCAAACGAAACTACGCCAACACAAAGAGGGTGCGTCTACTGTGAATTGCGACAAGTTTGTGACAGTTGGAGACCGCAGGAAACAATTAGGACTGAAACAGCTTTGTTTTAACTGCACCGGAAGTCGACACCGTGCTTCTGAGTGCAAAAGCCGTTCTGGCTGCCAGATCTGCAGTCGAAGACATCATACGTCGATCTGTGACAAACATACATCCCGAGACCAACTGATGACCACAACAAGCGCAGAAAGGAAAGGAGTGGTGTATCCTATGGTAACAGTTGACGTGAACGGTGTTAAATGCCGAGCATTGTTGGATACAGGAGCCGGAAGTTCCTACGCTTCATCAACGCTTCTGAACTGTTTACATTTGCGCCCTATCCGTCAACAATTCAAGCGTATTGAAATGATGTTTGGTACTTCAAACAAAGCGATAGACATCTATGGCCTACAAATTCGAAGCGTCGATGGTAAATTCACCTTAGAAGCCGAAGTAAACAAAGTCGACCGCAATGAGTTGTTGACATTGGAAAACCCAAAATGCGCAGAAATCGTAGCTCAGTTTTCTCACTTGAAGGGCGTAACCACAAATGATAACGACGAGAAAGCGATGTTGCCTGTTCATCTGATCCTTGGAACAAACGAGTACGCTAAGATCAAAACAGGGGCAAGACCAAGAGTTGGGCGCTCGGGAGAACCAGTAGCAGAATACACGAAGTTCGGCTGGACGATCTTGTCACCTGGAACAGAGTTGGATCTCAGCAACATGTTGTTAACGCAGACCTCCGCAATTGATTACGAAGAATTGTGCAAGTTAGACGTCTTGGGGTTGAAGGACAATCCAAGTGGAGACCAGGAAATCGTTTACGAAGAATTCAAAGAGCAACTAACTAGGAGTTCAGAAGGCTGGTACGAGACGAACTTGCCCTGGAAAGGAAATCACCCCCCCCTACCGAACAATCACACTGGAAGTTTAAAACGTCTCAAAAATCTCGTGCGGAAGTTAGAGATACTAGGCGAGCTGGAGAGGTACAACGACATTATCCAGACTCAACTGAGCCAAGGGATCGTAGAACACGCTGACGAGGTGGTCAAGGACGGAAAAGAGTTCTACATTCCTCATAAAGCGGTCGTGCGCGAGAATGCAGAATCTAAAAAGATACGCATTGTTTATGATGCTTCTGCAAGAGCTAAAGCAAGTGTCCCCTCACTCAACGAGTGCCTCGAAATCGGCCCTCCACTACAGAACCAGCTTTGGAACGTGCTGGTACGAAATAGATTCTATCCCGTGGCAATAGCTGGCGACTTAAAACAAGCATTTTTGCAAATTCGCGTCCGAAGAGAAGACCGAGATGCCTTACGCTTTCATTGGATAAAGGATCTGGCAAGCAAACAAGTAGATACCTTGCGATTCACTCGAGTACTTTTTGGTTTGGCACCGTCTCCATTCCTCTTGGCCGCAGTTATCAAAGAACATCTACAGCGATACAAAATGGTGAACCCGGAATTAGTAGAGGAGATAGAGCGCAGTATGTACGTGGATGATTTAATCAGTGGTGGGGAGACAACAGAACGAGCGTTAGAAATCAAGATGACAGCCACGACCATCTTTGGTGAGGCGACCTTCAAGCTGCACAAGTGGCATTCCAACGATCGGGAACTAGAAGCTGAAACTGCGACTGTAGATGAAGAAAGTCAGAGTTACGCCAAACAACAACTGGGAACCAGAAAGGGCGAATCAAAACTGCTAGGAGTCCCCTGGGACAAAGGAAAGGACGAAATTCAAGTCAGCTTCCCGATTTCAACCGCTGAGCCGACAAAAAGAGGTATTCTTGGAAAAGTCGCAAAAATCTACGATCCACTCGGTCTGGCTTCACCCGTGACCCTCTCTGGAAAAATGCTCTACAGAGATGCCTGCGACACGAAGATCGCATGGGATAGGCCCTTACCAAGTGACTAACAAGCCAAAACAGAAGGAAAGGCCTATCTTGCATTGTACGCGTGCAGTCTTATCCGAGGATTATTCCTGGAAGTACTACCAAACCTGGCAACCAGTGAATTCCTAAGAAGTCTAAAACGGCTCATCGCGCGCCGTGGGCGTCCGAAGAAGATATATTCCGACAATGGCAAAACCTTTGTTGGCGCCGAGAAGTGGCTCAAACAAGTTATGCGTGACGAGAAGACACAAGATTACTTAGCACATGAGAACATCAAGTGGCAATTCAACCTCAGCCGCGCCGCTTGGTGGGGAGGACAGTTCGAGCGCCTCATCTCACTGGTAAAAACAGCTTTAAACAAGACTATCGGATGCGGAATGTTGACCTGGACAGAGCTGTGTGAAGTGGTACTGGATGTGGAGATTGCTTTGAATAATCGCCCTTTATGTTACATCGAAGACGACATACAGTTACCCGTGCTTACCCCTAACTCACTGCTATTTCTTCGATCAAACCAGCTACCAGAACTGGAACCACACCATCTAAGAGAATTTGATCTGCGTAGAAGAGCTAAATATTTGCGAAGGTGCAAGCAGGCTTTGTGGACCAGGTGGACTACCGAATATTTACGAGGGTTGAGAGAACGACACCGGATGAAACACAAGGGTCAAACCACGCCCTTGGCCAAAGGAGAGGTAGTCATCATCAAGGACGAGGAACGAAATCGCAATAAATGGAAAATTGGAATCGTGGAAGATCTGATTTCGGGACGAGACGGAATCGTTCGAGCTGCCAAACTTCGAGCGGGGAAAGGAACACTTGAACGGGCGGTACAACACCTTTACCCACTGTAGCTGTCCTGCGATCGGGAGAATGTACAGGCTCCTCTGCAGCTCAACCCCTTAGCCCCGACATTCAGGCCCAGGAGGGATGCAGCGGTAGCCGCTCGTTATCGCATTCAAGATGCGAACATTGATGCCGATTAGAGATATTTAGGAACACTGAACTGATATACTGGACTAATACCCCATTCACACCAGCAAAACATGTTTTGTTAAACTGGTTTTCATTGAATGAAAATTATAAACAGAGAACTGAAAAACTTGATTTTCCATTGGATTCAAGTACTAGCTAACTTGTATTTCCAATGTGCTACATTCAAGTCAAAAATATTCGGTTAAATAGTTTCTATGAAGAAAAAAAAAATTAAACTGTGTTTAACAAAACAACTTTTAAACATGTTTAAGCTTTGGTGTGAATGGGGCATAACTTTCTGTTTCGTTCATTGAATTTCAAATTTTATCGAGCGCGCCATTCTAGTGTTTTTCTCCGTTGAGAAAAACAGGGGAGTGTGTGAGAGATTATTCAGCGTTAATTGATTTCCGGTTGACTTTTTGCGATAAGTGACAGATGATTGAACAATAGGATCATATTATATATTTAAAATGAGAGAGACCAGAGCAAAAGACAGAGAACGGTGAGAGAGAGCGGGAGATTAAGTTGATTTTATAAAATAAAACGTGAAGTTTCGGAACATAGCAGATTCTTTAGTCTAAAGTCCTTTGATTGGCTGGTATTTTAATCAGGTTTTCTCGAAAAAGAAATTCACTATAGAGGGTTGAGTGCTTGATCATTTTAAAACTAATTCCAGTGAGTCATCCTCTTAGTGATTATCTAGTAAATAATCATCACTGAAGTTCCTCTGCATTCCTCTGGAATATATAACCTCATAAATCAATTCACGAATATCCCGGCATTCAACTAGTGATTCTTGGAAAGCCTGGATCAGGCTCATAGTCAGCGATCAAATAAGACAAATAAGCCGAGCGAAAACGACAGCGAAAGTTAACAAAAGACGGCAAGTTTACCTCTTTTAGGCTGCCGCTTTTCGCGCCGGTCTGATTTTGCGATCATTTCTACTGAACGAGTCTCACACAGACTACATGAAGGAAAAATGGAGATTTGATCTTCTTGGGAATTGAAAGTAACGTCGCATGTTCTAATATTTTCATAAAAACAGGTATGCCAACGAGTAAATGAGAGCCATTACACATAACATTATTCACGAGCACGCACGCAGGGTTGGTATGGGCGTATCTGTGCTCTAAAGGTGATTTCTTCTTGATCAATGTTTGAATTCTTTTCGAATTTTTTAACATTTTCAATGTTGGAAAACTTTTTTCCGTGGCGGCACCAAGGCTTTGGAATAAACTACTACTCCAGATCAGGCTTTCATCGTCAGAGGCAGTTTTTAAGGCTAATCTCAAGACTTATCTTTTTAAGCGTGCATTTGATTTGTAGTTTTTACTTGTAGTTATAGTGTATTTAATTCTAAGGATTTTAATTTTTACGGTTTTTAAAGTATTATAAAGCGCCATGGACAATTAATGGAAGATAGCGCTATATAAATGTATTTAATTTTAATTTTTAATTTTAACTAATTGCTAAAGAGATATTTCTCGGCAAAAGGCACCAAACCAATTTTTTTCAATGTGTTTGTTGTTTTATTGACGCTTAAAAACAATTTTTATTCAATGAATGTTTTCAATTCAAATACCAAAATCTGCTGGGCTCGATGTTTCTATGTCGTCTGAAACATCGCTCTCGAGGAAGGTCGAACCTCGCTTCAATAAGTTTTCTTTTTATTGAAATGTTTTTGAAAATCTACTGTTGAATGACCTGTTTACCCAAGAGACTGTCTCACAGCCTGGGAAATAACCATCTTTGTGGCTTCTTTATCATCCATTAATAATCTCATTATCATTAATAAATATGTAGTATCATAATGTTTCCACTACACAATGCACAATCAACCTTGATTCATGATCCTCTCTAAACCTGGGAATGAGGTTGATGAGGCGATCTACATCGGTATGGACTACATCGAGAGAAAAGTGATCATGCACCACACTAGAAGTGAACTTTGTCATGATGCACGACCACAACTTTTTGTAACGATATCACAAACGTTGATCAGGTGGGATAAAAGCTCGTTTAACTTAGACGGGAATTTGCTAATCTTTGATCACGTTTTAAAAATATTGTCTCCCTGAGTTTTGGATAACTATATTGTTAACTATATCCTGTTAAATATTTGGGTGTTTCAGAACGAGTTTCAATTATGTGTTGAAAGTTAACAAGGATGAGATTGGTTTTCTTTACTTCGCAACGTGATTGGTCTACACAACTCACGCAGTTCCCTCAGCCAATCAGATACAAATCTAAAACCAATCGCGTTCTGGTCAATGACGTTTCCCGCGCTTGAGGTAGCTTTGAGTTCTCATTGGCTCCTTGTGATATAGGTCGCCGTGATAACTAAGTTTTTGGTTTTTCGACACTCAATGGAAAAGCGCTCTAAATCCAGTTTTGAGAAATGTATATACATAGTTCACTAATCCTCCTCAGAATCAGCGGAGCCTTCATCATCAGCGATGTCCGGCATGGGGAAGCGCAAGATTGCCGCAACACCGGACAACTGGCCAAGCTCTGCAAGACGTAAATAAGAAACATAAAGTTGTAGGAAATTTTACATCATGATGAAAAATTACAAGAAGCTTATATTTAATGAAAGGCGTTATTCGTTTCGTCACGAGCGTGAGGCAAAGGAAGAAAAAATAATCTATGTTCCCTATGAAGTATCGAACCCAGGCCATAATAGTGGCGGAACTAGAGGGAAGGCGCGAGGAGGTCTTGAACCCCCTACCCATTCCCCCCCCCCCATTCAAACCCGTGGGGGTTTTCTTATTACTTGTCTGACACCGACATTCTCTCCCAACGACAGGATCGCATATTACAACTCAACTGATGTTTTCTTTAGTAACGGGGGGGGGGGGGGTGTTGAGAAAGGGGGGAATTAGCAGGCGTAAGTTGAGAAGTAATTTTTGGACCCCCGATTAGAAATTCTTAAATCCGCTCTGCATGAGTTGTGTCATCTCTGACAAGTACTCTACTTGCTGCTTGTACCAGCAGTGCCGAAATGGTCGTGTGAGTAAACAGAAAATGAAAGGTGGCAAATGTTGAGCTCGATCGTCGAATATTGAAAGATATTATTCGTTAATTACGACAACGTACAAAAAAAGTGCATACGTACGTTCTCCAGAAACATGTAGACTTGAAAAAACCCTGCATTGAATGAAAGCAAATTTAAACCCTTTCAAGTCCTACTACTAAACTTTGAAACATTCCAGCGCGTTAGTAACTAGAAGCTCGTAACAAACCTGACTTCGCCGCCATTTTCTTTAACACTTTCAACAAGCTTGACATATCTTTTACGAGTTGGCAAATCTGTCGACCTAAAAAGACATTGGAGGAAAAAAAAGAGAGAGAAATAGTACAGTTGTAATAGTTCACCATAAACATTGTTGATTTGAGGTTTTTGCCAAACCTTTCGCAATTTGAGCAGTATGAATCGCAACCGCAAAAAAAGACCCTATCAAACTCTTTCCAAAATCAACACTCTGCCATTTATTGATTTGGTATGTCTGTGCACTTTGAGATTCATAAGACAAAGGGCCAGAGAGTTGATACTTCGTATGGAGTGTGAATCGCGGGCTTAAAGAACTGATGCGCTTAAACTGCCTCTTTTCCTAACAACATGCTGAAAGAATCACCACACTCTGAGCAATTCCTTGTGCAATTTTCTAATACTATCCACTTTTTGAGTTAATAAATTATTTTTACTTTGAGAGAGTAGTTAATATGTGAATCAATTCTAGAGTTTTCATTTAGATACGCCGTCGATTTTCAATTACAAAGCAGAAAGGAAAAACATGCTCTTTCAGGATGAAAATAAGCTGAACTGAATTTTAAAAGATATCGTTATCATTCGTTCCTGAGCTGAAAAGTTCATCAGTGACAAGCAGCGTTTCGATTGCCAAAGCTTCATTGGCCTTCTCCACATGTGTAACGCTAATTAAAAAAGAAATTACAGATGCTCTGTTGAAAATCTGAACAATTTCACCAAAACAACGATTTTCCTTCGGTTAAGTCAGCCCTCGAGCCAAGTAGCCCACATTGACAATGCTTACCACAGTTTGGGTAGCATGAAGCGGCTAAGTCTCTCACATTAAGTCTCCCACATTCTCCACGGGTTAATAAATATCATTATAACATAGCTAGTAAATTTGTCTACTCAAATTCTATTGCGTGAGCGTGCTTCATATTCCTATTATGCAAGATCGTGACGTCAGCAAACAAATCCCTCGAGAGAAAAAATTTTCCATCGGGTTGAAAATGTTATAAAACAATTGGTTCATACGTCAGCTGTGCGTTCATCGAGATAGGGAGCACTTGGGAAGTTTGGAGAGCACTCAAGAAGCTAGAGTTAGAGAGAACTCTTATGCATCTTTCGTGCTCTCCAAACTTCCCGCGTGCTTTATATCTCGATGAACGCACGCTGACGTAGGAACCAATTGTTAATTGAATAATAAAAACCATTCAACAATTTGATTTTCCATCAGAAGCACTTCCTTGGAAGATGTTGATGTAAGTTCAACGAGTCTCATGTGCAACAATAAACGCTCCTCCCTTGAGTGTCATGAAACCAAAACTAAAATAATCACAGCGGCCAACTTGAGCAAAGGAAAGATTTAGCGCCAAAACATGTAACTGTCTTCAAGCGCGGGAAAACGCGGGTGACTCAAGCGCGATTGGTTTTACTCTTAAATTTGATTGGTTGAGTGAGTGGCGCGAGTTTTCCGGACCAATCACGAGGAGCGAAACAAGACAAACAAATGCAAACCGCATGCTTTGGACACTCAATTGAATATTGCTCTTTCTGCATAATACCGAACTGAAAAAGTAACATCATAATAAAGTGAAGGATACGTCACAGCAAGTAGACCTACCCATAATAAGCTCTGTCGGGTTCTGTTTGTAACATTGTGAAGAAATTATCCAAAGCTTTTACTTCGCTTGATGCCTGTTACAAGTAAAATGAGAAAAAAAAAATCAGCAGAGGATAACCGACTACGTCGAGACATTTCTCGTCACTGGAACTGTTGACGAGACCTGTGATTTAGAATGCTTTTTGGATTGAGTGTCGTTAAACCAAAACCAAAATTTATCACAACAACCAACGAACACTTTTCCTTTTAAGATATAAATCTAAAACAATTTCGACTTACCTTGGTGTCTGCAAGTCTTGCAGTGACAGTAGGATCCGCCAGAACTTCTGCACATCATGCAAAACAAACACATGGGTTAAGCCGTTTCCTCTCGACTGCAATTCATTGGATGTGATTTCATTAAATCAATTTCGAGATCCGTGGAAGGTTCTTTATATCCTCACCTTTGAGCGAATGTTTGTGACCCGATGATGAGTGAGCCTGAAAAGGAAAAAAAGTCGTAAACGCTCTGGTGAGCCCCGCCCTCTATCTTAAGCCCCCTCTATACTAAGACACCCTTTCTATTGAATTGAACCCCCCTCTCTAATAATATGCCCCCCGTCTTGAACTTCAAGTGTTTCATCAGCCCCCACCCCCCACTAATAAGCCCCATGCTCCCCCCCCCCCACCCTTAAAATCTTCTTTGTAGTAGTTTTATCGCGTATCGTTCGCCTGGAGTCCCCTTCACAGCCGCTCTGTTGAATGTCATGCAACACCTGGGGGAGCGTTACGTGAGATCGCAAAGAATGGCTGATCCTGCCTAAAGAAAGGCCTTCCGTGCCTTCGTCCTGTAGACTATCCAAGTTTAATTAAATTATAATTAAGTTATAACAAATCTACAACATTTTTAAATCTAAACTTACCAAGAGGAATTTTGATTTGTTATCATGATTGCTTTCCAATCATTCTTTACAGCTTGTCGGAACATATAATCACAAAACCGATCCTGCAAATATCATTTAAAACACCTACTTCACCACATTGGTTACTCAACACTAATAATAAAAAATATACGTAAAGAATTAAAAGAGGACATCTTAATTACTTTAGTTCTCACTATAGGTTAGAAGATGAAGAAATACTCCTTCCTTTTTCTTCTTTCTGAGTTGCAATGTATTTTTCTGTGCTTGAAGAGGAGCTGAGGGTTTAAGTTATGGGAAAATTTTCCATACACACCGTATGCTGAACTGTAGGGATTTACAATTCTGCTATTATTTCATTTTTAATATTAGCTTAAAGTTTTATTTTTTTAAACTAAACTAAACTAAACTACATCTGAAAATCTTATTAATCACAAGAAACAGACGCAAAAAGGACAGAAATAAAGCTGTAATAAGAGTCCTTTATAACAAAGTAAATCTCTCTTAGACAGTTGCTATCAGAGTCAGATTCTTTATCTAATCATAAGTTTACTTTAAAAAGCTAAAATTATGATAATAGGAAAAAGCAAAATCATGATCATATGTACCACTTTCCTCTTTCACTGCCTCTTTGAGGACTTACACAGTTTGTGCTTCTCTACAACTAACCTTGACAAAGCCAGGACTAGCAACAAGAATGCACTTGATGACTGAAAAATTAAATCAGAAAATAAATGGGAGGGTGTTAATGTTCAGCAGTAAAAAGTGCATGCATCCATAAGTTAGTAGCACATACACAACAAAAACCAACTTGGGCAATGTTTTGGAGTAGGATGCAACAATCTGAACAAACATTTAAATTGTGAGAGTGAAGGACCATGGAATGTTTGCTGAGGAGAATGGAGAACCTCTGTCAAGGACAGATATTAACTTTTTTTTACCTGGGTGCTGCATGGCAATCAAACATTTTTACTCCAATTGGCTAATGTGAACAATTTGGTTACACAAAAGTTAGATTCATAAAATAAAAAACATGAAAAAGTGAGGTTGTAAAGATATTTCCTTGCGTCACGATAATTAAACCGATCCCTCGAGAAGCTCTCTGATATCCTTAAAGTTATCCCTTCCCTCATTGGCAGTTAATGGGCAGTCGATTATCTACAGGCTGCCCTTTATACTCTATAGGCAACAACGGATTTCCCCACCGTTCCCCCTGAAAACCATGAGATTTAACCCAAACTTCCAGTTTGAGCTGACATAAATTTCCATGCTGTTTATGAAGAATAGCAAAAAATGTTAGACATCGTAGGAAGGTCAAAGGAATATTTTTTAACAGCCCAGCCTCACTTCCATGCTGATTTAGTCACGTGACTAATCATGTGACGCCCAGTTACTAAATGAGCGTTTAAGACATCAGCGAGAACATAGATTTACCCGAGGGTCTTAAATCTTTGGTTCTATTTTGGTGCTATTTTCCTGTAATAAACGAAGTTATAAGATGTTTTATATAGTAGCCTTGTTTTCATGCACGGTCTACAGGGGCATTTCTAAAAGCGTTTGAGTATGTTCTATTACCTTAATTATCATGTTCCAATTGTCATGTTCGTTTGTATCATATTCCGACGCAAAGTGCGATGTATCAGCGAGGTATCCAGGTGGAAATGAATTTTTTACTTTGTTTTCCTGTGAGAAAGATGTAAAATCTCACCTGGGACAGCTGAAGGTGCCTCAGACATCTGTTCGGTCAGAAAAGGAACTTATTTTTGCCAGAGGATTATTCAATCAGGACGACGCTGATGAAACCGTTTGTCCAAAGCATCGCGCAGCGCTAGGTACTCGGAGGAGACAAAATGTGAAATGCCACCATGAAATTGACTGAATAAACATCAAGTTTATGGCAAAACTTGCATAAATTGACGTCAACGGTCACGTACTTCAGAGGGCTGTGATCACGCATCTCTTATAGAGCCCCAAAATTTTTTTGCCTACAAACATAGTGTTATAATAGGTAATTTCTATGATCATATGTTTGTCGATACACAATCTTGCCCGTTAGAGATATTTAGATTTTAAAATCCCTACTTTTTTATCTTTTTGAATATTTCCGGTTAATGGTTAACTGTTCTAAATCAGCAAAAACGAAAGCAAATTACCCCAGTTTTAGGAATTCATTTTTTTAAGGCTCAAACAACTATTGGACAAAATAAGATTAAAATCCATGCCATTCTATTAGCGTGAGAGATATTTTTAGGAAGTGCATTTTTCGAGCTAATTTCAGCCTTTTAGCCCAGGGATTTGATGTGGGGGCTCTAATACCCCAGGGATAATTAACTGGGAGCCCGAACTACTCAGGATTCTCGAATAACTTAATGATCCTAATAAACTGTGAAAGTTTGAAAGCAATCGGTGAGATGGTATGTATCACGCCTGCCCGGTCCTCTCTTGGACAGACTCTCAAATATATTTTGAGCTCTAAATTGTCGTGGAGGGGTTCTGAAATCATCAGTGATTTATTCTGGGTAGTTGTGTAACGGTTTCTAGCAATTTTCTTGAGAAATTTTGTTTGTAACTAAAACCATCAATGGTATCTCGCGTTCCTTCACATGGAGGGCCTAAAGCCACGGAGCACACGAAAAATCTCAAGCTGTGGAATGATAGGAAGGATAGTCCTAGCATCAGAGATCTAAAGTTGGCAATGATTCTTTTTGAGATGCTTCATCAAAATCATTCCTCAAATATTTAAGATTCTGACTACTTTCAGGCGAGATATTCAATGTGAAAGTTTATTTAGGATGAGTCACCCAATCTTGTAGTCTACACATCCTACTACAATCTTCAATGTACTGCAAGTATTCACTGAAACTGAAGGGTTATACAAAAATAGGCTGTGCTACGCCAGATACGAAAAACCACTAAAAAACCACTCTTTAGAAGTGGCCAAAAAATATGTAGAAACGTATTCCTCATCTAATGCAGCAGCACTATACCCTGAGGAAAGGGTAACTAAAATAAACCTAGTAACACTACTAGTCACACAGAATATTCAATGAAAGCAGTGATATTTTACAGAGAGTTGTAAACAAAATTACACTAAATAAAAAAAGAAAAAAAAAAGAAAGTAGTCAAACCTAAGACTGACCGACGTAGAATGACTTAATTTTCCCGCGAAACGCTTAAATAATCCGAAACTACCGTGTTGCCATGCGAACCTATTCAACGTGCCTCAGAATATTAATTTCTGACTAATTCGTTCTCATGTCCCTCAAACGTCAGAATTTACATGTTTTGTTAATTAAATCTTACAAAAGCCGTAAAAAAATGAAACCAGATTTCAGTGGTTCGTTTTATACCTAACTACTTTACTGATTTCGCTTAATTTAAAAGCTTTTCATATCCTAATTTGGGATAGCTCTTTTTTTAAATGTCAATGAAATAACGGATAAAGTCTTTTCTCTACTTGTTTCTATTTAATTTATCCATCTAAAAGTCTTTTAGCTCTGTTTCCTTCGAGTAACTCTTATTATTTACTCTGTCTGCTTTCCTGTAAAAAAACGAAAAACAGCAATTTATTAATAACTCGATTAATATTTAGGATATAAAGCAAATACAATTATACCAAGCACAATATGTAAAATGTATATGGGTAACACTTGTATCTGATTGGCAGAGAGCGTCTAAAGTAACTTTTCGAAAAAAAAAATTTTATATATATAAGTATACATTAAACTAGCCTTGATGTTCAAGGTAACAAAGGATCCCCGCCGACAGTCAGCGACCAGTAAGTCATAGCCAGCTTCAAATCTAATTTAACTTTAATTTATGAAATACCTGTTCTCGCCGAGTCTTACCTCTGTTTGTGAACTCGAGCTTAACATCATCTCCAATCAGCGTAAACGAAGCCCACTCAGGCACATTGGTCAAGCCGTTTTTTCTCATCCACTTCATGGCCTGATGAAGGGATTCACTGGCACTTTCTCCTTCAACAAGGTGTTCGTAGAACCGACTCATCAGCTTCTCTGTTGCTGAGTCTGAAATGGCCCACAGCGCAACCAATACCGAGCGAGCACCGGATCCTAAGAACGCACGGGCAATTCCTATAATTCCCTCGGCTTTTATCTCTCCACTTCCACTGTGACAGCAGCTAAGTACCACCAGTTTGGCTCTGACTTTCACTCGTGAGACATCAGCCATCGTCAACATGTAAGCCTCCTTTGGTAGGATAGCGTTTCGACTGTTGACGGAAGGAATGGGGGAGAGGGCAATTTCTCCCCTTTCGGCGTTACCATGGGCAGCAAAATGTATTAGGCTCACAGAACTTATCCGCTCAATTACGGCCTGCTTCGTTGCTTCTTCTTCAACCAGGGGGGGAACACCCACCAGTCGTCCAACCATCTCCGCTTCCCTTCTTGCACCTGGCAATGGCGACAGCCCATCAACCTTGGGATTGCCTATTATCAAAGCACCAGTGTTGCTGTGATAGTCCTCTGGACTATCTTGAATGATCTTGAGTGTCGTCAAAGAAGGAATGACACGGATCCTATGAGTCTCTGACAGGTATTCGGCTCCATCTTTTTCACTCAGGGCAGCAAAGGGAACTTTGTACAAACTGCGGTCAGGAACAATAATCACTTCAGGCTCTTCAAGCAAATCATAAACGGGGGCAATAAACATTTTGTAACACAAGGATAGACTTGAAATGACTTTCTCGTCCTCGCCCTCCTCCAGGAGTCGCAACCTTGCTGAGCTCTTTTGTTCGGGGGAGAGAGGTTGCAATTCAACTATATTTAAAGACCGATCTTCACAATCTTCGATGGGAAAAATACCAAGACTCCGGAAATTTTTAGCTAAAAATTCACTCAGAGGCAAGTCTTTGGGCAACCCGGCCTGAACTAGATTCTCTTCAGGTGATATTCTTCTATGGTGAAGGACTCCACCTGTTTTCAAGATCCACAAATGCAGATGATTGTGAAAATAAGAAATGTACAGACAAGTATAGTTGTTTTTCTTTCTAAAAACGTTTTCAATGCCAAACCAAGATTGTGGATTAGCAGAGATGTGCGTTTCAACCGAGTACTTCTCTACCATCAAGTCTGATAGACCTCTGGCTCGACCCAACTCCTCAACATAAAGAGCATCACGAGTTTTCCCGGTGTAACAAAGCAGAGTGCAAAGCAGCTTGTAGGGAAATATTCCTGAGTCCTCCAGAAATGATGTTTTGAACTGATCATTGGCGCCCAAGAAAGATCTGAGCTCCTCATACTCTTCAATGCAAAGTTGAAGACAAGAAAGGGAGTCCTCGACTTTATCTTGAAATAAATACAAAATGGCGTATTTTTGAAGAATTTTGAACACGCTCCTTCTATCTCCAATATCTCTGGATATGGATAAAGCTTTATCCAAGCATACTTCCGAAGCTTCATAATCTCCAGCAGTTCTGGACATACTTCCAAGATATGCAAGAACTGCTGCCTCCCCTGGCTTATCACCGATTTCAGTTTGGATATTAAGCGCTTTTTGAAAATACTCTTTAGCCTTGTCGTATTGCCCGAGCGAATGAAACACAGTACCTAGGTTTCCGTAGCATGATGCCTCTCCTTTTCTGTCGCCAATCTCAGTTCTAATGAGAAGCGCTCTTTGAAGATACTCTTTAGCCTTGTCGTATTGCCCGAGCGAATGAAACACACTACCTAGGTTTCCGTAGCATGATGCCTCTCCTTTTCTGTCGCCAATCTCAGTTCTAATGAGAAGCGCTCTTTGAAGATACTCTTTAGCCTTGCCGTATTGCCCGAGCAACTCAAACACTTTACCTAGGTTTCCGTAGCATGATGCCTCTCCATTTCTGTCGCCAATCTCAGTTCTTATGAGAAGCGCTTTTTGAAGATACTCTTTAGCCTTGTCGTATTGCCCGAGCGAATGAAACACAGTACCTAAGTTTCCGTAGTCAGTTGCTTCTCCTTCTCTGTCGCCAATCTCAGTTCTGATGACAAGCGCTTTTTGAAGATACTCTTTAGCCTTGTCGTATTGCCCGAGCGAATGAAACACACTACCTAGGTTTCCGTAGCATGATGCCTCTCC
This sequence comes from Pocillopora verrucosa, assembly GCF_036669915.1. Classification (NCBI taxonomy): domain Eukaryota; kingdom Metazoa; phylum Cnidaria; class Anthozoa; order Scleractinia; family Pocilloporidae; genus Pocillopora; species Pocillopora verrucosa. The sequence goes on along the minus strand of NC_089313.1, from coordinate 4,838,663 downwards.
TTTTCTGTCGCCAATCTCAGTTCTAATGAGAAGCGCTCTTTGATGATACTCTTTAGCCTTGTCGTATTGCCCGAGCGAAGCAAACACAGTACCTAGGTTTCCGTAGCATGATGCCTCTCCTTTTCTGTTGCCAATCTCAGTTCTTATGAGAAGCGCTTTTTGAAGATACTCTTTAGCCTTGTCGTATTGCCCGAGCGAATCAAACACAGTACCTAAGTTTCCGTAGTCAGTTGCTTCTCCTTCTCTGTCGCCAATCTCAGTTCTGATGACAAGCGCTTTTTGAAGATACTCTTTAGCCTTGTCGTATTGCCCGAGCGAATCAAACACAGTGCCTAAGTTTCCGTAGTCAGCTGCTACTCCTTCTCTGTCGCCAATCTCAGTTCTGATGAGAAGCGCTTTTTGATGATACTCTTTAGCCTTGTCGTATTGCCCGAGCGAATGAAACACAGTACCTAGGTTTCCGTAGCATGATGCCTCTCCTTCTCTGTCGCCAATCTCAGTTCTGATGAGAAGCGCTTTTTGATGATACTCTTTAGCCTTGTCGTATTGCCCGAGCGAATCAAACACAGTACCTAGCCTTCCGTAGCATGATGCCTCTCCTTTTCTGTCGCCAATCTCAGTTGTGATGAGAAGCGCTTTTTGAAGATACTCTTTAGCCTTGTCGTATTGCCCGAACGAATCAAATACAGTACCTAGGTTTTTGTAGCATGATGCCTCTCCTTCTCTGTCGCCAATCTCAGTTCTGATGAGAAGCGCTTTTTGAAGATACTCTTTAACCTTGTCGTATTGCCCGAGCGAATGAATCACACTACCTAGGTTTCCGTAGCATGTTGCCTCTCCTTCTCTGTCGCCAATCTCAGTTCTGATGAGAAGCGCTTTTTGAAGATACTCTTTAGCCTTGTCGTATTGCCCGAGCGACCTAAACACAGTACCTAGGTTTCCGTAGCATAATGCTTCCCCTTTTCTGTCACCAGTCTCGCTGAGTAAGACAAGCAGTTTCATGCCGTATCTTTCCGCACTGATGTAGTCAGAGATACTATGATAAGCGCTGAAAAGAGCAATATAAGTGGCCTTGTAAATTAGTAGCAGTGGTGAGGTAAATTGGCCTTTGCTGTTTTGATCGGTTTTATTTAACAAAATCAAACATTCGTTCCATATCTCAATGGCTTTCTGAATGCGACCTGAGTTGAATAGGAACAGGGCAACTACTATGGCGATGTACATGAAAGGTATCATGGCTTCCGTCTGCAGTTGGGTTTCCATTGCCATCCTCTCCTGTTATTGAAGAAACATTACTTTTAGTAACAGAAGTTAACCAAATGATTCGCTAATCTGGATTCATAATGAGTCACTACAAACAGGAACCCACATGTGAAGTTACAAAAACGGGCTGAGTCGATTACACTTGGAAACTTCTTGTAACGAGCTGATCGTGCGTCGGGGGCTCGCGCCATCAATTAGGGGCTTTTTAAAGGTCGCGGGTTTCTTAAAAAAAAAACAAAAAAACATGAAAGTATTGGTGAGCCTTTTACTACAACGTTCTGGGAACATTTTAAAATGTTCTTCTAGCAGTTTATCACCTACTAATGAGCTTACTTATCTGAAGTATTTGGCTGAAAACATAGGATTGATTTTAGTTTTGATCACGTGATTGTGGAAACCATCAGTTTGCTTAACAATCGTAGCTAATGAGGTTGAAATATATTGTATAAAACCATAAAGGTTTGAAGAAAGCAATTTTACAGCAGAGATATAAAGCATCCGTTTAGCGGAAATGCACGTTTATTCTATGAATGCAATTACAGTGAATATAAGTAAGTTTCAGTTTTTCTAAGAAAATTATAACATCTCTCTTCGTGATTGCGCGGCGTCATGACTTATCGAGACTCTGGCGCTTTAGCAGACAAAGAAACAAATTACGGCGTTTAGAAAAATATGTACCGTAGAACCCGCGGCTAGTATCCAAAGATTTAAGTGAGGGGTATCTCGACCATGACACGCTTGTGTACAAGTCGAATCTACCGCGATCTCTGAATCGTTCGTTGGACTCTCATAAAACAAAGTCAAATTAATAGCTAATGCAGATAAAAGCCACTGGAAAACCACGGAATGAACCACCACGGATTTCCTTCAGCGAGGAACAGTCCACAACATAAATAGAGCCGGGTCTGATTATATTTTTATAATCATCAATTTCTCAAATTGAACGATACTCAATAATCTCAACTCTCAACTTTCCGAACTTTCGCTGTCACAGTGTTTTGGGTATCCAGATCACACTTGCGTTTGAGGTTACTCCCTTCCCCCCTCTGGGTTAATCGAAATAAAAAGAAAAAGTTTAACTGTATAACTTTTTTTGTGTGTTCCTATGCCTATCTATCGCGTCCTACTTTGGTTGAAATTTTCAGCAGGTAGTGGTTATATAATAAAATGCTTATTGATGTGAGTTTGGTTTAGCTCTCGTTCATGAAGCAAGGACCTCGCTGCGCTCGGTCCGTAGGTCATGACCCCGAGCCAAATATTAGTTCCCGTCCGACCCTACCACTCAAGCAATGAGTGCACAGTATTTTTGGTTTTGTACCGACGTCACACTATTATCACTCATTATGTAATTGAACATGAAAAATGAAAAGTGTTATTCTTTTTTATTCTTTTTTTTAATAGGGAGCGTCAGGCTTTAGTGTTGACCTCTTTGAAAGGTTGATTTTCATCAAAAGATCGATCACAGCACAACCTAAGTTTCTTTCTTTAAACGGTTAACTATCTGTGCGTGACAATCGACTCCTTGTCTTCGTGAACTTTTCACTTTCTAGCGAGTGTGATTTGCATGATCGAAGCCAAAAATGCTAAAAAAACTAAGTGACTGTATTTCGGTTTGGCACGTCACACCTTTATAACTAAGGATGAGAAAGGAAACATTTTTACCCTGTTTATGATGGGAAACGTTAAGCTTCAGTGTTCATCCCTTTTGGAACGGTTGGATTTGCCTCACGAGATCGATCAGATCGAGAGTACAAATAAAGCTTCTGCCTTTAAACGGTAAGCTATCTGTGCAAGAAAACTGACCCGTTGTACTCATGAGCTTTTCATTTTCTTGCGAGTGTGATTTGCATGATCGAAGACAAAAATAGTACTTTTTGTAATACGTAAAAAAACGAACGGAATGGATCGGTAATTTGCTCGAAAATAACTACATCACTTGTCTTACCTTTGAAGGTATTTAATACAGTGAATGAAATATGGCAACAAGCAAATGACATCAGAGAGAGGACTTAGCTTGACTTTCAGTGATAAGCAATAGTGATAGTTAATAGTTTAACATATTTCTTTTGAGAAGAGGAGAGAACTGGAGAAAATGGACCGGACCACAATTGCGTTGTAGGATCCGCGCATCCGGAAAGCACTCTCTTGAAAACTCCCAACGGAATTTCGCGCTGCTTTAACATTTTTGTTTCCTCTTTTCCTCTAACAGTTGCAAGAAACTTGCAACTAGAGGGCACTAACACCGAGCGATTATTTGAATGATAAAAGTTTTATATAGCTTGGGTTCTTCCCTGTCTTCGAAAAATAACAAACAATTGCACGCTTGACAGGCTTGCTTCCCGTTTAATTTAGTACTGATGTCAACATTACCTGATTTCTCCAAATTCGGGGAAACTTCGTATTCCAAGGTTACACGGTCAAAGCCAAACAAGTCGCATTTGCGAATTATGGGTTCACTGAAGGAGAAGGAGGGTCTCAATGGGGTGATGGCTTTTACGGCTGAAGGTTCCAACTTAAGCGAATGAATTTCGGTTTCGTACGTCACACTTTTATAACCAATGATGGAATTGAACATGTAAAAATAACTTATTTCTTAGACTCTCCAGCGTTAAGAGGAACTGGAGGAAACAAAGAACTGCATATCATGCTGTAAATGACTTTAATTTACTTAGCCAGGAAATAAGAGAATCTGCTAATATTAATACATTCAAGCGACATGTTTTTAACTTTTTAATGTAATTCTTAATTATAACTATTTTCTTTTTCTTTTAATTTTGTGTATATATTTTAGTCTTAATTTTCGAGTTTCTTTTCGAAAACCTCTTTTTGTGAAAAAGTTTCCTTAATAAAGATTATTATTATTATGGTACGCGGTACATCCACGAAGGAAGCCAGTTTTTGAGTTCGGTAACTATATTTGCAAGTCGGAAGAGTTTGTTGTATTCACAACAGCGTCTGTCAACATTTACTTTCTCGGAAAGACAACCACGTTATGGGCTTCAGTGCCGCTTTTTGTTAAATGAAGTCCAGTGATTGGCCAGTATTTCAACCGCAATTTCTTGGAAAAAGGCCTCAGCTGGCTGCAATATATCTCATAACGCTGATTGGCTGGTATTTTAATCAGGTTTTCTTGGAAAAAGGCAATCACTATTTTAGTTAATACGCTTGCCTAAAGTCCTTTTGATTGGCTGGTATTTTAATCTTAATAAGGCTAATCTCAAGACTCATCTTTTTAAGCGTGCATTTGATTTGTAGTTTTTACGTGTGGTTATAGTGTATTTAATTCTTAGGATTTTAATTTTTACGGTTTTTAGAGAATTGTAAAGCGCCATGGACAATTAATGGAAGATGGCGCTATATAAATGTATTTAATTTTAATTTTTAATTTTAACTAATTGCTAAAGAGATATTCTTTGGCAAAAGGCACCAAACCAATTTGTTTTCAATGTGTTTGTTGTTTTAATGACGCTTAAAAACAATTTTTATTCAATGAATGTTTTCAATTCAAATACCAAAATCTGCTGGGCTCGATGTTTCTATGTCGTCTCAAAAATCGCTCTCGAGGAAGGTCGAACCTCGCTTCAATAAGTTTTCTTTTTATTGAAATGTTTTTGAAAATCTGTTTGCCCAAGAGACTGTCTCACAGCCTGGGAAATAACCATATTTGTGGCTTCTTTATCATCCATTAATAATCTCATTATCATTAATAAATATGTAGTATCATAATGTTTACACTACACAATGCACAATCAACCTCAATTCATGATCCTCTCTCAACCTGGGAATGAGGTTGACGAGGCGATCTACATCGGTATGGACTACATCGAGAGAAAAGTGATAATGCACTACACTAGAAGTGTACTTTGTCATGATGCACGACCACAACCTTTTGTAACGATATCACGAACGTTGATCAAGTGGGATAAAAGCCCGTTTAACATAAACGGGAATTTGGTAATCTAAGATCACGATTTAAAAAAATTTTCTCTCTGAGTTCTTGATTATTATATTGTTAGCTATATCCTGAACATAAATGAAAGTGATCCTCGCAGTAATGTGCACTACTCAGGCAGTAGTGGAAATAAGGCCTGAAAAAAATTCAGGCCTGTACGGGATTTGAACCCATGACCTCTGCGATACCGGTGCAGCGCTCTACCAACTGAGCTAACAAGCCAACTGGGAGCGGGTCATGATGTTTACTTTCATGATGTGACATAACCGTTTAGCTATATCCTGTTAAATATTTGGGTGTTTCAGAACGAGTTGCTATCAAGTGTCGAAAGTAAACATGGTTGAGATTGGTTTTCTTTACTTCGCAACGTGTTTTGTCTACACAACGCACGCAGTCCTCCCAGCCAATCAGATACAAATGTAAAATCAATTGCATCTCGGTCACTGACGTTTCCCGCGCTTGAAGCACCTTTGAGTTCTCATTGGCTCCTTGCGATATCTACCTTTCTTCTGATTGGTCGCCGTGATGACTTAGCTTTTGACCTTACGACACTCAATCGAAAAGCGTTCTACATCCAGTTTTGAGAAATGTATGTACACAATTAATTCACTAATCCCTCTTTAGAATCAGCGGAGCCTTCATCATCAGCTATGTCCGGCATAGGGAAGCGCAAGATTGCCGCAAAACCGGACAACTGGCCGAGCTCTGCAAGACCCAAATATAAACTTGTACGAAATTTTACATCATATTTAGAAATTGCAAGAAGGTTATATTTAAAGAAAGGCGTTATTCGTATTGTCACAAGCGTGAGGCAAAGGGAAAAACCTATGTTCCCCATGAGGTATCGGACCTCAGGTAATAACAAAGGCGGAACTGGATGGAGAGTGTGAGGTCTTGAACCCCCTACCCCCCCCCCCCCCCCGCATTCAAAGCCGTTGGGGTTGTCTTGTTACTTGTCTGACACCGACATTCTTACAGCGACACTTTACAACTCAACTGATATTTTATTATAAAAGGGTGCAGGGGGAGAGAGGGATTGGCAGGCTTAAGTTGTGTCGAATATTGAAAGATATTATTAGTTAATTACGACAACGTACAAAAAAAGTGCACACGTACGTTCTCCAGAAACATGTAGACTAGAAAAAACCCTGCATTGAATAAAAGCAAATTGAAACCCTTTCAAGTCCTACTGCTAAACTTTGAAACCACCGCGTTAGTAACTAGAAGCGCGTAACAAACCTGACTTCGCCGCCATTTTCTTTAACACTTTCAACAAGCTTGACATATCTTTTACGAGTTGGCAAATCTGTCGACCTAAAAAGACATTCGAGGTAAAAAAGAGAGAGAAATAGTACAGTTGTAATATTTCACCATAAACATTGTTGTCTTGAGGTTTTTACCAAACCTTTTATGATTTGAGCAGTATGAATCGCCATTGCAAAAATTAAAAAAACAAAAAAAACCCACCAAACTCTCCCCAAAATCTACACACTGACGTTTATTGATTTGGTATGTCTGTGCACTTTAATATTCACAAGACAAAGGGCCAGAAAGTTAATACTTCGTACGGAGTGTAAATCGCAGGTTAAAAGAACTGATGCGCCTAAACTGCCTCTTTTCCTAGCAACATATTGAAAGAATCACCACACTCTGGGAAATTCCTTTTGCAATTTTCTAATACTAACCACTTTTTAAGCTGATACATTATTTTTACTTTGAGGGACTAGTTAAAATGTGAATCAATTCTAGAGTTCTCATTTAGATACGCGGTCGATTTTCAACTACAAAGCAGAACGGAAAAACATGTTCTTTCAAGATGAAAATAAGCTGAATTGAGATATTACATTTTTCGAACTGTACAAGAATATCGTTATTTTTCATTTCTGACCTGAAAAGTTCATTTGTGACAAGAAGAGTTTTGATTGCCAAAGCTTCATTGGCCTTCTCCACATGTGTAACGCTAAATAAAGAAATTAAAGATGCTCTGATAACAATTTGAACAATTTTACCAAAACATGGATTTTTTTGGTTAACCCAGCCCTCGAGCCGAGTAACCCACATTTCTAGTGCTTATCTCAGTTTGTGTGGCATGAAGCTGCTAAGAATACTAACCCCTCCCCCCCTCCCCCACTTCGTCTCTCTCATTAAGTCTCCCATATTCTCCCCGGGGTGAGTAAATATTACTGAAAAATAAAAAAAAATTCGACAGTCATCCATCGGAAGCATTTCCTTTGAAGATGCTGATGTAGGTTAAACGAGTTTCAAGTGTACTAATAAACGCTCCTCGCTTGAGTGTCATGAAACCAAAACCAAAGTAATCACAGCGGCCAACTTGAGCAAAGGAAAGATTTAGCGCCAAAACATGTAACCGTCTTCAAGCGCGGGAAAACGTGGGTGACTCAAGCGCGATTGATTTTACTCTTAAATTTGATTGGTTGAATGAGTGGCGCGAGTTTTCCGGACCAATCACGAAGAGCGTTGAAGACAAACTAATGCAAACCGCATCGCTTTGGACGCTTAATTTGATATTGTTCTTTCTTCATGATACCGAACTACCCATAATAAGCTCTATTGGGTTCTGTTTGCAACATTGTGAAGAAATTATCTAAAGCTTTTACTTCGCCTGATGCCTATTACAATTAAAGTGAGAAAAAAAAATCAACAGAGGATAACCGACTAAGTCGAGACATTTCTCTTCACTGCAACTGTTGACGAGACCTGTGATTTAGAATGCTTTTTGGATTGAGGTCGTTAATCCAAAACCAAAGTTTATCACAACAACCAACCAACACTTTTCCTTTTAAGATATAAATCTAAACAATTTTGACTTACCTTGGTGTCTGCAAGTCTTGCAGTGACAGTAGGATCCGTCAGAACTTCTGCACATCATGCAAAACAAAACAAACAAACACATGGATTAAGCCGTTTCCTCTCGACTGCAATGCGTTAGATGTGATTTCATTTAAATCAATTTCGAGATCCGTGGAAAGTTCTTTATATCCTCACCTCTGAGCGAATGTTTGTGACCGATGATGAGTGAGTCTGAAAAGGAAAAAAAGTCGCGCACGCTCTGATGAGCCGCGCCCTCTATCTTAAGCGCTCTCTTTACTAAGCCACCCTTTCTATTGAATTGAACTCCCCTCTCTAATAATATACCCCCTTGTCTTGAACTTCAAGTGTTTCATCAGCCCCCACCCCCTACTAATAAGCCCCATGCTCCGCCCCTTAAAAACTTCTTTGTGGTAGTTTTATCGCGTATAGTTCGCCTGGAGTCCCCTTCACAGCCGCTCTGTTGAATGTCATGCAACACCTGGGGGAGCGTTACGTGAGAACGCAAAGAATGACTGATCCCGCCTAAAAAAGGAGACATGTGGCCTTCGTCCTGTAGACTATCCAAGTTCAATTAAGTTATAATTAAGTTATAACAAATCTACAACATTTTTAAATCTAAACTTACCAAGAGGAATTTTGATTTGTTATCAATGATTGCTTTCCAATCATTCTTTACAGCTTGTTGGAACATATAATCACAAAACTGATCCTGCAAATATCATTTAAAACACCTACTTCACCACATTGGTTACTCAACACTAATAATAAAAAATATACATAAAGAATGAAATGAGGACATCTTAATTACTTTAGTTCTCACTATCAGTTAGAACATTAAGAGATACGCCTTCCTTTTTCTTCTTTTCCGAGTCGCAATGTATTTTTCTGTGCTTGAAGAGGAGCTGAGGGTTTAAGTTATGGGAAAATTTTCCATACACACCGTATGCTGAACTGTTGGGATTTACAATTCTGCTATTATTTCATTTTTAATATTAGCTTAAAGTTTTATTTTTTTAAAATTTTCAACTACATCTGAAAATCTTATTAATCACAAGAAACAGACGCAAAAAGGACAGAAATAAAGCTGTAATAAGAGTCCTTTATAACAAAGTAAATCTCTCTTAGACAGTTGCTATCAGAGTCAGATTCTTTATCTAATCATAAGTTTACTTTAAAAAGCTAAAATTATGATAATAGGAAAAAGCAAAATCATGATCATATGTACCACTTTCCTCTTTCACTGCCTCTCTAAGGACTTACACAGTTTGTGCTTCTCTATAACTAAACTTGACAAAGCCGGGACTAGCAACAAGAATGCACTTGATGACTGAAAAATTAAATCAGAAAATAAATGGGAGGGTGTTAATGTTCAGCAGTAAAAAGTGCATGCATCCATAAGTTAGTAGCACATACACAACAAAAGCCAACTTGGGCAATGTTTTGGAGTAGGATGCAACAATCTGAACAAACATTTGGATTGTGAGAGTGAAGGACCATGGAATGTTTGCTGAGGAGAATGGAGAACCTCTGTCAAGGACAGATATTAACTTTTTTTAACTGGTGCTGCATGGCAATCAAACATTTTTACTCCAATTGGCTAATGTGAACAATTTGGTTACACAAAAGTTAGATTCATAAAATAAAACACATGAAAAAGTGAGGTTGTAAAGATGTTTCCTTATGTCACGATAATTAACCCGATCCCTCGAGAAGCTCTCTGATATCCTTTAAGTTATCCCTTCCCTCATTGGCAGTTAATGGGCAGTCGATTATCTACAGGCTGCCCTTTATACTCTATAGGCAACAACGGATTTCCCCACCGTTCCCCCTGAAAACCATGAGATTTAACCCAAACTTCCAGTTTGAGCTGACATAAATTTCCATGCTGTTTATGAAGAATAGCAAAACATTTCAGACATCGTAGGAAAGTCAAAGGAATATTTTTTTAACAGCCCAGCCTCACTTCCATGCTGATTTAGTCACGTGACTAATCTTGTGACGCCCAGTTACTAAATGAGCGTTTTTAAAAGACATCAACGAGAACATAGATTTACACGAGGGTCTTAAATCTTTGGTTCTATTTTGGTGCTATTTTCCTGTAATAAACGAAGTTACAAGATGTTTTATATAGTAGCCTCGTTTTCATGCACGGTCTACAGGAGCATTTCTAAAAGCGTTTGAGTATGTTTCATTACCTTAAGCCTTTACACCCTAACATCAGTATGCATATTCTCTATACTAATCTCTAAACATTTCCTAAGGTGCTGACAAGGAGAACTTCTCTAACAACCAAGAGCTTCTTTGGTAGGTGATCAGTTTCTTTATTCTCCTGACTTTAATGTTTGATTCAGGGGGGATATGGTAAGGAGAAAATAGATACAAGTCAGCCACAGGGGATAAAGGGTTAAACAACTATTAAGTTTATGTTCATGTTTGAAAAAACCCATGAAGGCGCTGAAAATGGGAAAAAAATTTCTTACACGGGAAACGGAAGAGGTCACGTAAATAAACGTGCAATCGCGTGACAATTGATCCTGGGACACCTCTTGGCCTTTTTTAAGTAAATGTATATCACACACTGAATTAAGTTTTTTTTTTCATCAATTAAGAGATCTTTTGATAAGAATTGTGTAAACATTGTTGTAACGAGAAGTAAATAAAGACTAATGAACGCATGTATTCCCCTCCTATATATTCTCAGTCTGCACTGATTCTTTTACCGGAGAAGTTCGACTTACGTATTTTAAATTCAACTTGTTTAGGCTATTAAGAAAAGGGGCTTAATTGTCATGTTCCAATTGTCGTGTTCGCTTGTATCATATTCCGACGCAAAGTGCGATGTATCAGCGAAGTATCCAGGTGGAAATGAATTTTTTACTTTGTTTTCCTGTTAGAAAGATGTAAAATCTCACCTGGGACAGCTGAAGGTGCCTCAGACATGTGTTCGGTCAGAAAAGGAACTTATTTTGGCCAGAGGATTATTCAATCAGGACGACGCTGATGAAACCGTTTGTCCAAAGCATCGCGCAGCGCTAGGTACTCGGTGGAGACAAAATCTGAAATGTCACCATGAAATTGACTGAATAAACATCAAGTTCATGGCAAAAATTGCATATATTAACGTCAACGGTCACGTACTTCAGAGGGCTGTGATCACGCATCTCTTATAGAGCCCCAAAATTTTTTTGCCTACAAACATAGTGTTATAATAGGTAATTTCTATGATCATATGTTTGTCGATACACAATCTTGCCCGTTAGAGATATTTAGATTTTAAAATCCCTACTTTTTTATCTTTTTGAATAGTTCCGGTTAATGGTTACCTATTCTAAATCAGCAAAAACGAAAGCAAATTACCCCAGTTTTAGGAATTAATTTTGTTAAGGTTCAGACAACTATTGGACAAAATAAGATTAAAATCCATCGCATTCTATTAGCGTGAGAGATATTTGTAGGAAGTGCAATTTTCGAGCTAATTTCAGCCTCTTAGCCCAGGGATTTGATGTGAGGGCTCTAATACCCCAAGGAAAATTAACTGGGAGTCCGAACTACAGTCTGTACTCAGGATTCTCGAATAACTTAATGATCCCAATAAACTGTGAAAGTTTGAAAGCAATCGGTGAGATGGCATGTATCACGCCTGCCCGGTCCTCTCTTGGAAAGACTCTCAAATATATTTTGAGCTCTAAATTGTCGTGGAGAGGTTCTGAAATTATCAGTGATTTATTCTGGGTAGTTGTGTAACGGTTTCTGGCAATTTTCTTGAGAAATTTTGTTTGTAACTAAAAAACCATCAATGGTATCTCGCGTTCCTTCACATGGAGGGCCTAAAGCCACGGATCAGACTAAAAATTTCAAGCTGTGGAATGACAGGAGGATAGTCCTAGCATCAGAGATCTAACCAATAGCCGATTTGAAGAGATTTTTCTACATCAAAGCACAGGGTGCATATCACAAGAGGCAAGTGACCAGTTAAAACTTGAAGTATTGATGAGCCTGCCTAACACTTCTCGCTTCTGCAAGCGATTTTATACTTCTGTCTTCATAGATTAGTTCAGACCAGGATACATTTTGATGATTTTTTTTCCAATGTAATTTTGAATGGGGTGCCATTTACCCATCAGTATTTTCTTGCGGTTAGATAAAGCCGGGTGATATATTGCATTACAAAAGACAATGTTTTCTTCTGTGTCCTGTTTCCTTTGTTTTTTAAGTGACCCTTCTCTATTGGAGCAGACAACTTCAGACATGTATTTCCCCAGAATTTCGTCAGGTCTCCTCTTTCCCTTCTTTTTTCGTATTTTTAAGCTCTGTACGTTTTTTATTAAATGTGGAGCGCGTCAGATTTGTTTTGTTTTTTCTTCTTTTGCGAGTCCTTTCTTTAAGCCAAGTAAATAGTCTTCACGGGCCGGCACGACTCCTGCCAGGAGAATTTCTCCGCACTTGCCCGTATGTTAACAAAAACAGAACTGTGGTTGGCAAGGATTCTTTTTGAGATGCTTCATCAAAATCATTCCTCAAATATTTAAGATTCTGACCACTTTCAGACGAGATATTCAATGTGAAAGTTTATTTAGGAAGAGTCACCCAATCTTGTAGTCTACACATCCTACTACAATCTTCAATGTACTGCAAGTATTCACTGAAACTGAAGGGTTATACAAAAATAGGCTGTGCTACGCCAAATACGAAAAACCACTAAAAAACCACTCTTTAGAAGTGGCCAAAAAATATGTGGAAACGTATTCCTCATCTAATGCAGCAGCACTATACCCCGAGGAAAGGGTAACTAAAATAAACCTAGTTACACGACTAATCAATCATTCAATGAAAGCAGTGATATTTTACAGAGAGTTGTAAAACAAAATTACATTAAATAAAAAAAAAGGAAAAAAAAAGAAAGTAGTCAAACCTAAGACTGACCGACGTAGAATGACTTAATTTTCCCGCGAAACGCTTAAATAATCCGAAACTACCGTGTTGCCATGCGAACCTCTTCAACGTGCCGTCAGAATATTTATTTCTGACTAATTCATGTTTTGTCAATTAAATCTTACAAAAGCCTTCAAAGAATTGAAACCAGATTTCAGTGGTTCGTTTTACACCTAACTACTTTACTGATTTCGCTTTATTTAAAAGCCTTACGTACCCTAATTTGGGATAGCTCTTTTTTTTTCAACGTCAATGAAATAACGGATAGAGTATTTTCTCTACTTGTTTCTATTTAATTTATCCATCTAAAAGTCTTTTAGCTCTGTTTCCTTCAAGTAACTTTCATTATTTACTCTGTCGGGGTCTGTTTTCCTGTAAAAAAACGAAAAACAACAATTTATTATTAACTCGATTAATATTTAGGATATAAAGCAAATACAATTATACCAAGCACAATATGTAAAATGTATATGGGTAACACTTGTATCTGATTGGCAGAGAGCGTCTATAGTAACTTTTCGAAAAAAAAAATATATATATATATTTATATTAGACTAGCCTTGATGTTCAAGGTAACAAAGGATCCCCGCCGACAGTCAGCGACCAGTAAGTCATAATCACATCTAACTTAACTTTAATTTATGAAATACCTGTTCTCACCGAGTCTTACCTCTGTTTGTGAACTCGAGCCTAACATCATCTCCAATCAGCGTAAACGAAGCCCACTCACACACATTGGTCAAGCCGTTTTTTCTCATCCACTTCATGGCTTGATGAAGGGATTCACTGGCACTTTCTCCTTCAACAAGGTGTTCGTAGAACCGACTCATCAGCTTCTCTGTTGCTGAGTCTGAAATGGCCCATAGCGCAACCAACACCGAGCGAGCACCGGATCCTAAGAACGCACGGGCAATTCCTATAACTCCCTCGGCTTTTATCTCTCCACTTCCACTGTGACAGCAGCTAAGTACCACCAGTTTGGCTCTGACTTTCACTCGTGAGACATCAGCCATCGTCAACATGTAAGCCTCCTTTGGTAGGATAGCGTTTCGACTGTTGACGGAAGGAATGGGGGAGAGGGCAATTTCTCCCCTTTCGGCGCTACCATGGGCAGCAAAATGTATTAGGCTCACTGAACTTATCCGCTCCATTACTGCCTGCTTCGTTGCTTCCTCTTCAACCAGGGGGGGAATGCCCACCAGTCGCCCGACCATCTCCGCTTCCTTTCTTGCACCTGGCAATGGCAGCAGCCCATCAACCTTGGGATTGCCTATTATCAAGGCACCAGTGTTGCTGTGATAGTCTTCTGGACTATCTCGAATGGTCTTGAGTGTCGTCAAAGAAGGAATGACACGGATCCTATGAGTCTCTGACAGGTATTCGGCTCCCTCCTTTTCACTCAGGGAAGCAAAGGGAACTTTGTACAAATTGCGGTCAGGAACAATAATCACTTCAGGCTCCTCAAACAAATGATAAACGGGGGCAATAAACAATTTGTAACACAAATATAGACTTGAAATGACTTTCTCGTCCTCACTCTCCTCCAGGAGTCGCAATCTTGCTGAGCTCTTTTGTTCGGGGGAGAGAGGTTGCAATTCAACCATATTTAAAGACCGATCTTCACAATCTTCAATGGGCAAAATACCGAGACTCCGGAAATTATCAGCCAAAAATTCACTCAGAGGCAAGTCTTTGGGCAACCCAGCTTGAGCTAGAATCTCTTCTAGTGATATTCCTTTATAGTGAAGGACTCCACCTGTTTTCAAGATCCACAAATGCAGATGATTGTGAAAATAAGAAATGTACAGACAAGTACAGTTGTTTTTCTCTCTAAAAATGTTTTCAATGCCAAACCAAGATTGGGGATTAGCAGAGATGTGCGTTTCAACCGAGTACTTCTCTGCCATCAAGTCTGATAGGCCTCTAGCTCGACCCAACTCCTCGACATAAAGAGCATCACGAGTTTTTCCAGTATCACAAAGCAGAGTGCAAAGCAGCTTGTAGGGAAATATTCCTGAGAACTCCAGAAATGATGTTTTGAACTGATCATTGGCGCCCAAGAAAGATCTGAGCTCCTCATACTTTTCAATGCAAAGTTGAAGACACGAGAGGGAGTCTTTGACTTTATTTTGAAAAAGATACAACATAGCGTATTCTTGAAGAATTTGGAACGCTTTTCTTCTATCTCCAATATCTCTGGATATGGATAAAGCTTTCTCCAAGCATATTTCCGAAGCTTCAAAATCTCCAACAGTTCTGGACAAAATTCCAAGATTTGCAAGATCTGCTGCCTCCCCTTGCTTATCACCGATTTCAGTTCTGATATTAAGCGCTTTTTGGTGATACTCTTTAGCCTTGTCGTATTGCCCGAGCGAATGAAACACAGCACCTAGGTTTCCGTAACATGATGCCTCTTTTTCTCTGTTACCAATCTCAGTTGTAATGACAAGCACTTTTTGGAAATACTCTTTAGCCTTGTCGTATTGCCCGAGCGACTCAAACACAGTACCTAGGTTTCCGTAATGAGCCGCTTCTCCTTTTCTGTCGCCAATCTCAGTTCTGATGAGAAGTGCTTTTTTATGATACTCTTCAGCCTTGTCGTATTGCCCGAGCGAATGAAACACAGTACCTAGGTTTCCGTAGTCAGCTGCTTCTCCTTTTCTGTCGCCAATCTCAGTTTTGATAACAAGCGCTTTTTGGAGATACTCTTTAGCCTTTACGTATTGCCCGAGCGACGTAAACACAGCACCTAGGTTTCCGTAGTCAGCTGCTTCTCCTCTTCTGTCGCCAATCTCAATTCTGATGACAAGCGCTTTTTGGAGATACTCTTTAGCCTTGTCGTATTGCCCGAGCGAATTAAACACAAAACCTAGGTTTCCGTAGTCAGCTGCTTCTCCACTTCTGTCGCCAATCTCAGTTCTGATGACAAGCGCTTTTTGAATATACTCTTTAGCCTTGTCGTATTGCCCGAGCGAATGAAACACAGTACCTAGGTTTCCGTAGTCAGCTGCTTCTCCACTTCTGTCGCCAATCTCAGTTCTGATGACAAGCGCTTTTTGGAGATACTCTTTAGCCTTGTCGTATTGCCCGAGCGAATGAAACACAGTACCTAGGTTTCCGTAGCATGATGCCTCTCCTTTTCTGTCGCCAATCTCAGTTTTGATGACGAGCGCTTTTTGATGATACTCTTTAGCCTTCTCGTATTGCCCGAGTGACATAAACACAGTACCTAGGTTTCCGTAGTCAGCTGCTTCTCTTTTTCTGTCGCCAATCTCAGTACTGATGACAAGCGCTTTTTGGAGATACTCTTTAGCCATGTCGTATTGCCCGAGCGACTTAAACACAGTACCTAGGTTTCCGTAGCATGATGCCTCTCCTTTTCTGTTGCCAATCTCAGTTGTGATGACAAGCGCTTTTTGAAGATACTCTTTAGCCTTGTCGCATTGCCCGAGCGAATGAAACACATTACCTAGGTTTCCGTAGCATGATGCCTCTCCTTTTCTGTCGCCAATCTCAGTTCTGATGACAAGCGCTTTTTGGAGATACTCTTTAGCCTTGTCGTATTGCCCGAGCGAATGAAACACAGTACCTAGGTTTCCGTAGTCAGCTGCTGCTCCTCCTCTGTCGCCAATCTCAGTTCTGATGACAAGCGCTTTTTGATAATACTCTTTAGCCTTGTCGTATTGCCCGAGCGAATGAAACACAGTACCTAGGTTTCTGTAGTCAGCTGCTACTCCTCCTCTGTCGCCAATCTCAGTTCTGATGACAAGCGCTTTTTGAATATACTCTTTAGCCTTGTCGTATTGCCCGAGCGAATGAAACACAGTACCTAGGTTTCCGTAGTCAGCTGCTTCTCCTTCTCTGTCGCAAATCTCAGTTCTGATGAGAAGCGCTTTTTGAAGATACTCTTTAGCCTTGTCGTATTGCCCGAGCGACCAAAACACAGTACCTAGGTTTCCGTAACATGATGCCTCTCCTTTTCTGTCACCTGTCTCGCTGAGTAAGACAAGCAGTTTCATGCCGTATCTTTCCGCACTGATGTAGTCAGAGATACTACGATAAGCGCCGAAAAGAGCAGTATAAATGGCCGTGTATATTAGTGAAATGAATTGGTCTTTGCTGTTTTGATCGGTGCTATTTAGCAAAATCAAACATTCGTTCAATATCTCAATGGCTTTCTGAATGCGATCTGAGTTGAACAGGAACAGGGCAACTGCTAAGGCGATGTGCCAGAAAGCTATCATGGCTTCCGTCTGCTGTTTGGTTTCCCTTGCCATCCTCTCCTGTTATTAGGGAAACATCACTTTTAGTAACAGAAGTTAACCAAATGATTCGCTAATCTAGATTCATAATGAGTCAATACAAACAGGAACCCACATGTGAAGTTACAAAAACGGGCTGAGTCGATTACAATTGGAAACTTCTTGTAACGAGCTGATCGTGCGTCGGGGGCTCACGCCATCAATTGGGGGCTTTTTAAAGGTCGCGGGTTTCTTAAAAAAAAAAAAAACATGAAAGGATTGGTGAGCCTTTTACTACAACGTTCTGGGAACATTTTAAAATGTTCTTCTAGCAGTTTATCACCTAGTAATGAGCTTACTTATCTGCAGTATTTGGCTGAAAACATAGGATTGATTTTAGTTTTGATCACGTGATTATGGAAACCATCAGTTTGCTTAACAACCGTAGCTAATGAGGTTGAAATATATTGTATAAAACCATAAAGGTTTGAAGAAAGCACTTTTACAGCAGAGATATAAAGCATCCGTTCAGCGGAAAAGCACGTTTATACTATGAATGCAATTGCAGTGAATATAAGTAAGTTTCAGTTTTTCTAAGAAAATTATAACATCTCTCTTCGTGAGCGCGCGGCGTCATGACTTATCGAGACTCTGGCGCTTTAACAGACAAAGAAACAAATTACGGCGTTTAGAAAAATATGTACCGTAGAACCCGCCGCTAGTTATCCAAAGATTTAAGTGAAGGGTATCTCGACCATGACACGCTTGTGTACAAGTCGAATCTACCGCGATCTCTGAATCGTTCGTTGGACTCTCATAACACAAAGTCAAATTAATAGCTAATGCAGATCAAAGCCACCGGAAAACCGCGGAATGAACCACTGCGGATTTCCTTCAGCGAGGAACAGTCCACGACATAAATAGAGCCGGGTCTGATTTGTATTTTATAATCATCAATTTCTCAAATTGAACGATACTCAATAACCTTAGTTAACGAGGATAAATTATACGGTATAAAGCCACAGAGATTTGAAAACGAGTTTAGTAGAGTAGAACGAGTTTATTTAACTGTGGTGGCGACGCAATAGCACCATTAATAGCTTTAACGAAGGACTAATGCTCGAAGAGAGACAAATACATATTGCAAACGCAAGGATCGAAAAAGCAGTTACTGGGCTTCGCCATAAGAGCCTCACCTCTCTACGGTTACTAAAGCTGATGAAAAGCGAGTGACTAGAAAAGATTTTCAATCGCACTTACCAAGATGTTGACAATGTGGCTGACGCTTTGAAAATGAAACAACAAAAATAACGAATTACATTCGGGGTTTTTCTCAACTTTCCGAACTTCCGCTCTCTCAGTGTTTTGGGTATCCAGATCATTCGTGTTTGAGGTTATTCCCTTCCCCCCCTCTGGGCTAATTGAAATAAAATGGAAAAGTTTTAATTGTATAATTTTTTTTGTGCGCTCCAATGCCTATCTATCGCGTCCTATTTTGGTCGAAATTTTCAGGAGATAGTGATCATATAATAAAATGCTTATTGATATGAGTTTGGTTTGGCTCTCGTTCATGAAGCAAGGACCTCGCTGCGCTCGGTCCGTAGGTCGTGACCCCGAGCCACATATTAGTTCCTGTCCGACCCTACCACTCGAGCAATGAGTACACAGTATTTCGGTTTTGTACGTCACACTGTTATCACTAATGATGTAATTGAACGTGAAAAATGAAAAGTTTTATTCTTTTTTACTCTTTTTTAATAGGGAACGTCAGGCTTAAGTGTTGACCTCTTTGAAAGTTTTGATTTTCATCACAAGATCGACCGCAGTACAACCTAAGTTTCTTTCTTTAAACGGTAAGCTATCTGTGCGTGACGATCGACTCCTTGTCTTCGTGAACTTTTCACGAGTGTGATTTGCATGATCGAAGCCAAAAATGCTAAAAAAACTAAGTGACTGTATTTCGGTTTGGCACGTCACACCTTTATAACTAAGGATGAGAAAGGAAACATTTTACCCTGTTTATGATGGAAAACGTTAGGCTTCAGTGTTCATCCCTTTTGGAACCGTTGGATTTGCATCACGAGGTCGATCAGATCGAGAATACAAATAAAGCTTCCGTCTTTAAACGGTAAGCTATCTGTGCGTGAAAACTGACCCACTGTACTCATGAACTTTTCATTTTCTTGCGGGTGTGATTTGCATGATCGAAGACAAAAATAGTAACTTTATAATAAAAAAACGGACGAACTGGATCGGTAATTTGCTCGCAAATAACTACATCACCTGTCTTACCTTTGAAGGTATTTCATACAGTGACTGAAAAATGGCAACAAGCAAATGACATCAGAGAGAGAACTAAGCTTGACTTTCAGTGATAAACATTAGTGATAGTTAATAGTTTAACATATTTCTTTTGGGAAGAGGAGAGAGCTGGAGAAAATGGACCGGACCACGGTTAAGTTGTAGGATCCGCGCATCCGGAAGGCACTCTCTTGAAAACTACCAAAGGAATTTCGCGCTGCTTTAACCTTTTTGTTTCCTTTTTTCCTCTAACAGCTGCAAGAAACTTGCAACTAGAGGGCACTAACACCGAGCGATTATTTGAATGATAAAAGTTTTATATAGCTTGGGTTCTTCCCTGTCTTCGAAAAATAACAAACAATTGCAAGCTTGACAGGCTTGCTTCCCGTTTAATTTAGTATTGATGTCAACATTACCTGATTTCTCCAAATTCGGGGAAACTTCATGTTCCAAGGCTACAAGGTCAAAGCCAAACAAGTCGCATTTGAGAATTATGAGCTCGCTGTAGTAGAAGGAGGGTCTCAATGGGGTGATGGCTTTTACTGCTGAAGGTTCCAACTCAAGCGAATGAATTTTGGTTTCGTACGTCACACTTTTATAACCAATGATGTAATTGAACATGTAAAAATAACTTATTTCTTAGACTCCCCAGCGTTAAGGGGAACTGGAGGAAACAAAGAACGGCATATCATGCTGTAAATGACTTTAATTTACTTAGCCAGGTAATAAGAGAATCTGCTAATATTAATACATTCAAGCGACATGTTTTTAACTTCTAAATATAATTTTTAATTATAATTCCTTTTTTTTTCTTTCAATTTTATGAATATATTTTAGTCTTAATTTTCGAGGTCCTTTTCGAAAACCACTTTTGGTGAAAAAGTTTCCTAAATAAAGATTATTATTATTATGGTAGGCGGTTTATCCACGAAGGAAGCCAGTTTTTGAGTTCGGTAACTATATTTGCAAGTCGGAAGAGTTTGTTATATTCACAACAGCGTCTGTCAACATTCACTTTCTCGGAAAGACAACCACGTTATGGGCTTCAGTGCACGCTTTTTGTTGAATGAAGTCCAGTGATTGGCCAGTATTTCAACCGCAATTTCTTGGAAAAAGGCCTCAGCTGGCTGCAATATATCTCATAACGCTGATTGGCTGGTATTTCATCAGGTTTTCTTGGATAAAGGCAATCACTATTTTGGTTAATAAGCTTGACTAAAGTCCTTTGATTGGCTGGTATTTTAATCAGCTTTCCTCGAAAAAGAAATTTACTAGAGAGGGTTGAGTGCTTGATCATTATTAAACTAATTCCAGTGAGTCATCCTCTTAGTGATTATCTAGTAAATAATCATCACTGAAGTTCCTCTGCATTCCTCTGGAATATATAACCTCATAAATCAATTCACGAATATCCCAGCATTCAACTAATGATTCATGAAAAGCCTGGATCAGGCTCACCGTCAGCGAACGAAAAAGACAAATAGACCGAGCGAAAACAACCGCGAAAGTTAATAAAAGACAACAAGTTTACCTCTTTTAGGCTGCCGCTTTTCGCTCTGGTCTGATTTCGCGATAATTTCTACTGAAAGAGTCTCACACAGACTAGATGAAGGAAAAATCGAGATTTGATCTTCTTGGGAAGTGAAAGTAACGTCACATCTTTTAATATTTTCATGAAAACAGGTATGCCAACGAGCAAATGAGAGCCATTACACATAACATTATTCACGAGCACGAACACAGGGTTGGTATGGGCGTATCTGTGCTATAAAGGTGATTTCTTCTTGATCAATGTTTGAATTCTTTTCGAATTTTTTAACATTTTCAATGTTTGAAAACTTTTTTTCCGTGGCGGTACTAAGGCTCTGGAATAAACTACTACTCCAGATCAGGCTTTCTTCAGTTTTTAAGGCTAATCTCAAGACTTATCTTTTTAAGCGTGCATTTGATTTGTAGTTTTTACTTGTGGTTATAGTGTATTTAATTCTTAGGATTTTAATTTTTACGGTTTTTAGAGTATTGTAAAGCGCCATGGACAATTAATGGAGGATGGCGCTATATAAATGTATTGAATTTTAATTTTTAATTTTAACTAATTGCTATAGAGATATTACTCAACGTGGCTATGTCTCTCACATTAAGTCTCCCAGATTCTCCCCAGGATTAATAAATATTACTGAATAATAGAAAAAATTCGACAGTTTGATTTTCCATCAGAAGTACTTCCTTTGAAGATGCCGATGAAGGTTCAACGAGTTTCAAATGTACTAACAAACGCATCTCGCGTGAGTGTCATGAAACCAAAACCAAAGTAATCACAGCGGCCAATTAGAGCAAAGGAAAGATTTAGCGCCAAAACATGTAACCGTCTTCAAGCGCGGGAAAACAGGGCTGACTCAGGCGTGATTGGTTTTACTCTTAGATTTGATTGGATAAGTGAGGGGCACGAGCTTTCCAGACCAATCACGATGGGCGTTGAAGAAAACTTAATCGCATTGCATAATACCGAAATGAAAAGGTAACATAGTTAATTGAAGGATACATCACAGTAACTAAACCTACACATAATGGGCTCTTTCGGGTTCTGTTTGCAACATTGGGAAGAAATTATCCAAAGTTTTTACTTCACTTGATGCCTAATACAATTAAAGTGAGAAAAAAAATTAGCAGAGGATAACCGACCACATCGAGACATTTCTCATCACAGCAACTATTGACAAGACCTGTGATTTAGAGTACTTTTTGGATTGAGTGTCGTTAAACCAAAACCAACTTGAGTTTATCACAATAACTTTTCCTTTTAAGATATAATTCTAAAAAATTTCGACTTACCTTGGTGTCTGCAAGTCTTGCGGTGACAGTAGGATCTGCTAGAACTTCTGTACATCATGCAAAACAAACAAACACATGGATTGAGCTGTTTCCTTTTAACTGCAATTTATCAGATGGGATTTCTATAATTTCAAGATCCGTTTAAAGTTCTTTATATCCTCACCTTTGAGCGAATGTTTGTGACCCGATGAAGAATGAGCCTGAAAAGCAAAAAAAAAAAACCGTACACGCTCTAGCGAGCCGCGCCCTCTATCTTAATCCCCCCTTTCTATTGAATTAAACCCCCCTCCCAAATAAAATTTTCCCTGTCTAGAACTTCAAGTTTTTCATCAGCCCTTACTCCCTAGAAATAAGCCCCATGCTCCTTCCCCCCACCTCCCCTAAAGGAATTCCCATGTAGTAGTTTTACTGCGTATCGTTCGCCTGGAGTCCCTTTCACAGCCGCTTTGTTGAATATCATGCAACGCTTGGCGGAGCTATACGTGAGATCGCACAGAACGGCTGACCCCGCCTCAAAAAAAAAGGAGAAATGTGGCCTTCATCCTGTAGGCTATCCAAGTTTCAAGGTTTATGTCATTCATACAAAAACAGTTTTATAAAATCATGCAAATTTTGATTTCAGTAGGCACTTAGTTTAAAATTTGCTCTACGTGCTTCATGTTTTTCAACAACCACATCCTTTGATTTTGTCGAGATAATTCTAGTTTTGTCCGCTCGTGCAGAAAGGCCCCCTATATAACAAAATTTGTCAAAGACGTGTGAAAAAGGATGCATCTTCAGACTGAGACGACGCGCTACGTCATACCAGCCACAACATATTTTATTCACAAACAATTAACTTGAATCAAATCCATAACAATTTTTTTAAATCTAAAGTTACCGAGAGGAATTTTGATTTGTCATCAATGATTGCTCTCCAATCATTCTTTACAGCTTGTTGGAACATATTATCCCTCAAGAAGCTCTCTGATATTCTTTAAGTTATCCCTCCCCTCATTGGCAGTTAATGGCAGTCAATTATCTACAGGCTGCCCTTTATACTCTATAGGCAACAACGGATTTCTTCACCGTTCCCCCTGAAAACCATGAGACTCACCCCAAACTTCCAGTTTGAACTGAAACAAATTTCCATGCTGTTTATGAAGAATAGCAAAACATTTTAGACATCGTAGGAAGGTCAAAGGAATATTTTTCAATAGCCCAGTCTCACTTCCATGCTCATTTAGTCACGTGAGTTACTAAATCAGCGTTTAATTAAAAAAAAAAACAAACAGAGGTAAGACTCGGCGAGAACAGGTATTTCATAAATTAAAGTTAAATTAGATGTGAAGGTGGCTATGACTTACTGGTTGCTGACTGTCGGCGGGGATCCTTTGTTACCTGGAACATCTAGGCTAGTTTAATATATATCTATATATCTATATATATATATTTTTCTTTTCGAAAAGTTACTATAGACGCTCTCTGGTGTAAAATATAGAATCGCAAAAGTGCCTCTCTGCCAATCAGATACAAGTGTTAGCCATACACATTTTACATATTGAGCTTGGTCCAAGTGTATTTGCTTTATATCCTAAATATTAATCGAGTTAATAATAAATTGTTGTTCTTCGCTTTTTTACAGGAAACCAGACCCCGACAGAGTAAATAATGAGAATTACTTGAAGGGAACAGAGCTAAAAGACTTTTAAATGGATAAATTAAATAGAAACAAGTAGAAAATACTCTATCCGTTATTTCTTTGAAATTAAAAAAAAAGAGCCATCCCAAATTAGGGTACGGAACTCTTTTAAATAAAGCGAAACCAGTAAAGGTATAAAACGAACCACTAAAATCTGGTTCGATTTTTTTTTAAAGGCTTTTGTAAGATTTAGTTGACAAAACCTTAAATATTTGAGGAATGATTTTGATGAAGCATCTCAAAGAATCCTTGCCAACCACAGTTCTGGTTTTGTTAACATATGGGTAAGTGCGGAGAAATTCTCCTGGTAGGAGTCGTGCCGGCCAGTGAACACTATTCACTTGGCTTAAAGAAAGGATTCGCAAAAGGAGAAGCGTTACGTATCCTAAAAACAAATCCGACGCGCTCCACATTTAATAAAAAACATACAGAGCTTAAAAATACGATAAAGAAGGGAGAGAGGATACCTGACGAAGTTCTGGAGAAGTACATGTCTGGATGAAGAGTTTTTCTTACCGTTAGTGCTGATAGTGCTGTCAAAAAAATGAAGGGTTTTTGTCGGTCTTCTCATTATCGGTCTATTTAGGAGCATAAACGCCTAAAGTTGTTTTTCTCACCCGTAAGCTAGTGCTTCCAAAAGTTATTTATGAGATAAAGATTAACTGACAATTACATGTAAAATTCATTTTGCAGTTAAATTTCTGTATGTTTTAGAATTTCCAAACTCGGACTTAAAAAGTCTACTTCAACTTGACCGTCTGCGCCCTTTTTGACAGCGACAGATACGTGCCACGCCTTGCCCTTTTTCCCGAACCATTCTCTCTGTGTTTCTCGGTAACCAACTGGGAGGAACTTCATGGCCCAGTCCATGATTATGAGCACTTGGTTATTGGCCAGGTTCTCAACAACAGCAGTTTTAGCGGCGTCTTGATGGGCTGCCCTGAGGATGTGCGCTCACCACTCGTTGATATCAGTGATTGCGTTGTCTACGTCATACTGTAGTTCTTCCAGCTGGTCTTTACTGTCAAATGGACGCATAAAGATATGCTATTTCTTTTTCTGAAAATTCACGGAAAGTGGGTTTTTTTGGATGGGCGGAATTCCTTTAATTGGTGGACAAGTTGGTAAAATTTTCAAATAAAACTATTTCTGGAAAATTCATTTTTGGGGTTTCAGTTAAGACGCATTGTAAACCCTGAGCTGCTCAATAGGACCGTCACATGCTTCAAGTTGTCAACAGTCAGAAGAAAAATATTTGACAATCTATGAGATTTTGAAACGAAGATGAGAAATGTCACAGCTTTTCTACACGACTAGGGCATATCACAATTTTTCTTATTCAGTCAACTCTAACTATGGTTGACTGCGATACACTCTCCATACGATGAGGAAACGAAGGTTGTAATCGGCAACTAAATGCTTACAGCTCTGAGTCCATGATCACCTGAATATGACTTCTTGCGAGTTAAATACCAACTGGAGGTCTGATATTGCATTCTTTAAATCCTCACATTGTTCACAAATAACCATATGCTGATGCTCACAGCTTCCGCGAAACTCTGGTTCGGGAGAACTCAGAGCATATTGCCTGCAACGGTCAGGACAAGGACTCTCCACTGACAGGTGGATTTTGTAATCGGTCTTTAGTTACTGTCTTGAAACTTTCAAGCGGCGTTTGATGTCTCCCACACCTTCCTCGCTTAGACCTTATATATACTTACATATACATATTAAAAAAGGAAAAACTTAGAAAGGTTTTCCATGTAATTTCCAGGTGCATTATAGTGATATAGGAACTATCACGTATAGGTATATAAAGCGAAAATAAACCTTCTTCTAGTAATTCGTTCACATTACTTTCGCACAACTAGTTTGTTTAAAATTTTCCTCACCAAGTGAGCACAATATTTCGGCTGTTTCCACCAATGTTGTGAAAGCGCACACACCATCTGTTTGAATGCTATCAAGTCCTGTGAGAGATTTCTTTTTACAAGCAGCGCAAACCTTTGAAGGAAAGAAACGTTACCAGCCAAGTTAGACGGTATGTTCTCTCGATATGCTTCATTCTCATTTTCATAGAGGGTTCACACAAGTAGGATTATGGCTTAAGTTTCTTACCTCAATAGACTGTTCTTGGAGTGATGAGAAACTAGCTCCAGGCTCACTGACTGGTGTAGGCATATGAACGGGGGAAGCCTGATTCTCAGTTGTCGAGGGAACTTCAAGAAGAGCAGGATCATGTTCACTGCAGCATAGTCGGCAAATACCTACGATAGTTAATAACATATCATCATGAGGGTATATTATCTGAATTCAAAACGCTTATCGTATATTTCGCTTTTGTAATATGTCTAGGGTTCAAATAAAATCGCTAAAAAGAGATGGAGAGGGAAAGTATATTTCTTATGTGACAGGGGAAGTCTCGAGGACTGTTATTGAAAAAACAAAATCCGGTGGCTCTTCAGGCGGTAGTGTTGTTTGTATGAATGACTAACTTTGTTTTTATGAAAAGAATAGACCTCTCCCCTTTTTCGAGTTTTGTTTGCTTTTGTTTCCTTTTTCTATTTAATAATAGATCTTAGGCGAAACTTTGCAAAAGGCATGTAGAGTCACGGTTCCTCGCGCATCTTTGCCCTCTTGTGACTGGCCAGTCTACAAGTTTCGTTTGTCCGTGTCCAATACCTTTTTTGCCCCATTTCAAAATTTACTATTGGGCAACTTTTCCGTCACAAAAAATATTCAGATTCAGATAGAATAATCCTTCTCTGGCTAAAATAAGTTCCTTTTCTGACCGAACACATGTCTGAGGCACCTTCAGCTGTCGCAGGTGAGATTTTATATCTTTCTCACAGGAAGACAAAGTATCGCACTTTGCGTCGGAATATGATGCAAACGAACATGACAATTTGAAAGACATTATTAAGCTTCTGTTCTTAATAGCCGAGACAAGTTGAACTTAAAATACGTAAGTCGAACTTCTCCGGTAAAAGAATCAGTGCAGACTGAGACTGTATAGGAGGGGACTACATGCGTTCATTAGTCTTTATTTACTTTTCGTTACAACAATATTATACAATTCTTATCAAAAGATCTCTTAGTTGATGAAAAAATAACTCAATTCAGTGGGTGATGTACATTTACTTAAAAAAATCCAAGAGTCTTATTTTGAGATGTGTTCTGGGATCAATTGTCACGCGATTGCACCTTTATTTACATGACCTCTTCCGTTTCCCCTGAAAGAAATTTTTTTTCCATTTTTAAGCGCCCTCATGGGTTTTTAAAACATGAACATAAACTTAATCAGAATGGAAGTGAGGCTGGGCTGTTAAAAAATATTCCTTTGACTTTCCTACGATGTCTGAAATGTTTTGCTATTCTTCATAAACAGCATGGAAATTTATGTCAGCTCAAACTGGAAGTTTGGGTTAAATCTCATGGTTTTCAGGGGGAACGGTGGGGAAATCCGTTGTTGCCTATAGAGTATAAAGGGCAGCCTGTAGATAATTGACTGCCCATTAACTGCCAATGAGGGAAGGAATAAATTAAAGAATATCAGAGAGCTTCCTACTCCAAAACATTGCCCAAGTTGGTTTTTGTTGCGTATGTGCTACTAACTTATGGATGCATGCACTTTTTACTGCTGAACATCAACACCCTCCTTTTTATTTTCTGAATTAATTTTTCAGTCATCAAGTGCATTCTTGTTGCTAGTCCTGGCTTTGTCAAGGTTAGTTGTAGAGAAGCACAAATTGTTTAAGTCCTTAGAGAGGCAGTGAAAGAGGAAAGTGGTACATAGGATCATGATTTTGCTTTTTCCTATCATCATAATTTTAACTTTTCAAAGTAAACTTATGATTAGATAAAGAACCTGACTCTGATAGCAACTGTCTAAGAGGGATTTACTTTGTTATAAAGGACTCTTGTCACAGCTTTATTTCTGTCTTTTTTGCGTTTGTTTTATGTGACTGATAAGATTTTCAGATGTAGTTGAAAATTAAAAAAAATAAAACTTTAAGCTAATATTAAAAATGAAATAATAACTGAATTTTAAATCCCAACAGTTCAGCATACAGTGTGTATGGAAAATTTTCCCATAACTTATACCCCTCAGCTCCTCTTCAAGCACAGAAAAATACATTGCGACTCGGAAAAGAAGAAAAAGGAAGGCGTATCTCTTAATGTTCTAACTGATAGTGAGAACTAAAGTAATTAAGATACCCTCTTTTAATTCTTTATGTATATTTTTTATTATTAGTGTTGAGTAACCAACGTGGTGAAGTAGTTGTTTTAAATGATATTTGCAGGATCAGTTTTGTAATTATATGTTCCAACAAGCTGTAAAGAATTATTGGAAAGCAATCATTGATAACAAATCAAAATTCCTCTTGGTAAGTTTAGATTTAAAAATGTCGTAGATTTGTTATAACTTAACTGAACTTGGATAGTCTATAGGTCGAAGGCCACATTTCTCCTTTTTTTTCTTTGCGATCTCACGTAACGTTCCCTCAAGTGTTGCATGACACTCAACAACGGCTGTGAAGGAGACTCCAGGCGAACTATACGCAATAAAAATACTACAAAGAAGTTTTTAAGGGTAAGGGGGGGGGGGGGGGCGACGAACATGGGGCTTATTAGTAGGGGTTGGGGGCTGATGAAACACTTGAAGTTCAAGACAGGGGGCATATTATTAGAGAGGGGGGTTCAATTCAATAGAAAGGGTGGCTTAGTATAAAGGAGGCTTAAGATAGAGGGTGCGGCTCACCAGAGCGTGTACGACTTTTTTTCCTTTTCAGGCTCACTCATCATCGGGTCACAAACATTCAATCGGAGGTGAGGATAAAAAGAACTTTCCACGGATCTCGAAATTGATTTTAATGAAATCACATCTAACGCATTGCAGTCGAGAGGAAACGGCTTAATCCATGTGTTTGTTTGTTTTGCATGATGTGCAGAAGTTCTGGCGGATCCTACTGTCACTGCAAGACTTGCAGACACCAAGGTAAGTCGAAATTGTTTAGATTTATATCTTAAAAGGAAAAGTGTTGGTTGGTTGTGGTGATAAACTTTGGTTTTGGTTTAACGACACTCAATCCAAAAAGCATTCTAAATCACAGGTCTCGTCAACAGTTCCAGCGACGAGAAATGTCTCGACGCAGTCGGTTATCCTCTGCTGATTTTTTTTCTCATTTTACTTGTAACAGGCATCAAGCGAAGTAAAAGCTTTGGATAATTTCTTCACAATGTTACATACAGAACCCGACAGAGCTTATTATGGGTAGGTCTATTTGCTGTGACGTATCCTTCACTTTATTATGATGTTACTTTTTCAGTTCGGTATTATGCAGAAAGAGCAATATTCAATTGAGTGTCCAAAGCATGCGGTTTGCATTTGTTTATCTTCAACGCTCCTCGTGATTGGTCCGGAAAACTCGCGCCACTCACTCAACCAATCAAATTTAAGAGTAAAACCAATCGCGCTTTAGTCACCCGCGTTTTCCCGCGCTTGAAGACACTTATATGTTTTGGCGCTAAATCTTTCCTTTGCTCAAGTTGGCCGCTGTGATTATTTTAGTTTTGGTTTCATGATACTCAAGGGAGGAGCGTTTATTGTTGCACTTGAAACTCGTTGAACCTACCTCAGCATCTTCAAAGGAAGTGCATCTGATGGAAAATCAAACTGTCGAATGGTTTTTATTATTCAATTAGCAATTGGTTCCTACGTCAGCGTGCGTTCATCGAGATATAAAGCAGGCGGGAAGTTTGGAGAGCACGAAAGATGCGTAAGAGTTCTCTCTAACTCTAGCTTCTTGAGTGCTCTCCAAACTTCCCAAGTTCTTCATATCTCGATGAACGCAAAGCTGACGTATGAACCAATTGTTTTAGAACATTTTCAACCCGATGAAAAATTTTCCTCTCGAGGGATTTGTTTGCTGACGTCACGAGCGTGCACAATAGGAATATGAAGCACGCTCGCGCAATTGAACTTGATTACACAAATTTACTAGCTATGTTATAATAATATTTAGTACGCGCGCTCTGATTGGCCATAAAACCATTTTACATGAGCATATGTAAACACGGTTTTCGTTCCTCTTTCATTAGTTATTTTATAAAAGAAATGTAAAATGGTTTCCGTGTTTCTCCCAACCTCCCGCGTGTTTACATCAGGCTATGTAAACACGGAAACCATTTTACATTCTTCATTCTTAACCCGGGGAGAATGGTACACTATCCATGTGCGCTACTTGGCTCGAGGGCTGACTTAACCAAAGGAAAATCGTTGTTTTGGTGAAATTGTTCAGATTTTCAACAGAGCATCTGTAATTTCTTCTTTAATTAGCGTTACACATGTGGAGAAGGCCAATGAAGCTTTGGCAATCGAAACGCTGCTTGTCACTGATGAACTTTTCAGGTCAGGAACGAATGATAACGATATCTTTTACAATTCAGTTCAGCTTATTTTCATCCTGAAAGAGCATATTTTTCCTTTCTGCTTTGTAATTGAAAATCGACGGCGTATCTAAATGAGAACTCTAGAATTGATTCACATATTAACTACTCTCTCAAAGTAAAAAT
This sequence comes from Pocillopora verrucosa, assembly GCF_036669915.1. NCBI lineage: Eukaryota > Metazoa > Cnidaria > Anthozoa > Scleractinia > Pocilloporidae > Pocillopora > Pocillopora verrucosa. Next base: position 4,808,053 of record NC_089313.1, on the reverse strand, counting down.
AATGTATCAGCTCAAAAAGTGGATAGTATTAGAAAATTGCACAAGGAATTGCTCAGAGTGTGGTGATTCTTTCAGCATGTTGCTAGGAAAAGAGGCAGTTTAAGCGCATCAGTTCTTCTAACCCGCGATTTACACTCCATACGAAGTATCAACTCTCTGGCCCTTTGTCTTATGAATCTTAAAGTGCACAGACATACCAAATCAATAAAAGTCAGTGTGTTGATTTTGGAAAGAGTTTGATAGGGTTTTTTTTTCGGTGGCGATTCATACTGCTCAAATTGCGAAAGGTTTGGCAAAACCTCAAATCAACAATGTTTATGGTGAAATATTACAACTGTACTATTTCTCTCTCTTTTTTTTCCTCCAATGTCTTTTTAGGTCGACAGATTTGCCAACTCGTAAAAGATATGTCAAGCTTGTTGAAAGTGTTAAAGAAAATGGCGGCGAAGTCAGGTTTGTTACGAGCTTCAAGTTACTAACGCGGTGGAATGTTTCAAAGTTTAGCAGTAGGACTTGAAAGGGTTTAAATTTGTTTTCATTCAATGCAGGGTTTTTTCAAGTCTACATGTTTCTGGAGAACGTACGTATGCACTTTTTTTGTACGTTGTCGTAATTAACGAATAATATCTTTCAATATTCGACGATCGAGTTCACTTTACTCACACGACACTGTCGCACTGCTGATACAAGCAGCAAGTAGAGTACTTGTCAGAGATGACACAACTCATGCAGAGCGGATTTAAGAATTTTTTAATCGGGGGTCCAAAATTACTTCTCAACTTACGCCTGCTAATTCCCCCCTTTCTCAAACCCTCCCCCCCCCCTGTTACTAAAGAAAACATCAGTTGAGTTGTAATATGCGATCCTGTCGTTGGGAGGGAATGTCGGTGTCAGACAAGTAATAAGAAAATCCCCACGGGTTTGAATGGGGGGGGGGGTAGGGGGTTCAAGACCTCCTCGCGCCTTCCCTCTAGTTCCGCCACTGTTATGGCCTGGGTTCGATACCTCATAGGGAACATAGATTATTTTTTCTTCCTTTGCCTCACGCTCGTGACGAAACGAATAACGCCTTTCTTTAAATATAAGCTTCTTGTAATTTTTTTAATGTAAAATTTCGTACAACTTTATATTTCTTACTTGCGTCTTGCAGAGCTTGGCCAGTTGTCCGGTGTGGCGGCAATCTTGCGCTTCCCCATGCCGGACATCGCTGATGATGAAGGCTCCGCTGATTCTGAGGAGGATTAGTGAACTGTGTACATACATTTCTCAAAACTGGATTTAGAGCGCTTTTCCATTGAGTGTCGAAAAACCAAAAGCTTAGTTATCACGGCGACCTATCAGAAGAAGGTAGATATCACAAGAAGCCAATGAGAACTCAAAGCTACCTCAAGCGCGGGAAACGTCAGTGACCAAGACGCGATTGGTTTTAGATTTGTATCTGATTGGCTGAGGGAACTGCGTGAGTTGTGTAGACCAACCACGTTGCGAAGTAAAGAAAACCAATCTCATCTTTTAACTTTCGACACCTAATTGAAACTCGTTCTGAAACACCCAAATATTTAACAGGATATAGCTAACAACATAATTATCCAAAACTCAGGGAGACAATATTTTTAAAACGTGATCTAAGATTAGCAAATTCCCGTCTATGTTAAACGAGCTTTTATCCCACCTGATCAACGTTTGTGATATCGTTACAAAAAGTTGTGGTCGTGCATCATGACAAAGTACACTTCTAGTGTGGTGCATGATCACTTTTCTCTCGATGTAGTCCATACCGATGTAGATCGCCTCGTCAACCTCATTCCCAGGTTTAGAGAGGATCATGAATCGAGGTTGATTGTGCATTGTGTAGTGGAAACATTATGATACTACATATTTATTAATGATAATGAGATTATTAATGGATGATAAAGAAGCCACAAAGATGGTTATTTCCCAGGCTGTGAGACAGTCTCTTGGGCAAACAGGGGATAAAGGGTTAAACACCTATTAAGTTTATGTTCATGTTTTAAAAAACCCATGAAGGCGCTGAAAATGGGAAAAAAATTTCTTACACGGGAAACGGAAGAGGTCACGTAAATATAGGTGCAATCGCGTGACAAATGATCCTGGGACACCTCTCGGACTTTTTAAAGTAAATTTACATCACACACTGAATTAAGTTTTTTTTTCATCAACTAAGAGATCTTTTGATAAGAATTGTGTAAACATTGTTGTAATGAGAAGTAAATAAAGACTAATGAAGGCGTGTAGTCCCCTCCTATGTAGTCTCAGTCTGCACTGATTCTTTTACCGGAGAAGTTCGACTTACGTATTTTAAATTCAACTAGTTTAGGCTATTAAGAAAAGAGGCTAAATTGTCATGTTCGTTTGTATCATATTCCGACGCAAAGTGCTATATATCAGCGAGGTATCCAGGTGGAAATGAATTTTTTACTTTGTTTTCCTGTGAGAAAGATGTAAAATCTCACCTGCGACAGCTAAAGGTGCCTCAGACATCTGTTCGGTCAGGAAAGGAACTTATTTTGGTCAGAGGATTATTCGATCAGGACGAGGCTGATGAAACCGTTTGTCCGAAGCATCGCGCAGCGCTAGGTGCTCGGCGGAGACAAAATGTGAAATGCCACCATGAAATTGACTGAATAAACCTCAAGTTTATGGCAAAAATTACATGAATTAACGTCAACGGTCACGTACTTCAGAGGGCTGTGACCACGCATCTTTTATAGAGCCCCAAAATTTTTTTGCCCACAAACATACTATTATAATAGGTTATTTCTGTGATCATATGTTTGTCGATACACAATCTTTCCCATTAGAGATATTTAGAATTAAAAATCCCTACTTTTTTATCTCTTTGAATAGTTCCTGTTAATGGTTAACTGTTCTAAATCAGCAAAAACGAAAGTAAATTACCCCAAATTTAGGAATTCATTTTGTTAAGGTTCAAACAACTATTGGAAAAAATAAGATTAAAATCCATCGCATTCTATTAGCGTGAGAGATATTTGTAGGAAATGCATTTTTCGAGCTAATTTCAGCCTTTTACCCCAGGGATTTGATGTGGAGGCTCTAATACCCCAGGGATAAGCTGGGAGCCTGAACTACTCAGGATTCTCGAATAACTTAATATCCTAATAAACTGTGAAAGTTTGAAAGCAATCGGTGAGATGGCATGTATCACGCCTGCCCGGTCCTCTCTTGGACAGACTCTCAAATATATTTTGAGCTCTAAATTGTCGTGGAAGCGTTCTGAAATTTTATACTTCTGTCTTCATAGATTAGTTCAGACCAGGATACATTTTGATGATTTTTTTTTCCGATGTAATTCTGAATGAGGTGCCATTTACCCATCAGTATTTTCTTGCGTTTAGATAAAGCCGGGTGATATTGCATTACAAAAGGCAATGTTTTCTTCTGTGTCCTGTTTCCTTTGTTTTTAAGTGACCTTTCTCTATTGGAGCAGACAACTCTAGACATGTATTTCCCCAGAACTTCGTTAGGTCTCCTCTTTCCCTTCTTTTGTCGTATTTTTAGGCTCTGTACGTTTTTTATTAAATGTGGTGCGCGTCGGATTTGTTTTTTTTCTCCTTTTGCGAATCCTTTCTTTAAGCCAAGTAAATAGTGTTCACGGGCCGGCACGACTCCTGCCAGGAGAATTTCTCCGCACTTGCCCGTATGTTAACAAAAACAGAACTGTGGTTGGCAAGGATTCTTTTTGAGATGCTTTATCAAAATCATTCCTCAAATATTTAAGATTCTGACTACTTTCAGACGAGATATTCAATGTGAAAGTTTATTTAGGATGAGTCACCCAATCTTGTAGTCTACACATCCTACTACAATCTTCAATGTACTGCAAGTATTCACTGAAACTGAAGGGTTATACAAAAATAGGCTGTGCTACACCAAATACGAAAAACCACTAAAAAACCACTCTTTAGAAGTGGCCAAAAAATATGTGGAAACGTATTCCTCATCTAATGTAGCAGCACTATACCCCGAGGAAAGGGTAACTAAAATAAACCTAGTTACACTACTAATCACACAGAAAATTCAATGAAAGCAGTGATATTTTACAGAGAGTTGTAAAACAAAATTACATTAAATAAAAAAAAAAAGAAAAAAAAAGAAAGTAGTCAAACATAAGACTGACCGACGTAGAATGACTTAATTTTCCCGCGAAACGCTTAAATAATCCAAAACTACCGTGTTGCCATGCGAACCTATTCAACGTGCCTCAGAATATTAATTTCTGACTAATTCGTTCTCATGTCCCTCAAACGTCAGAAATTACATGTTTTGTCAATTAAATCTTACAAAAGCCTTAAAAAAAATCAAACCAGATTTCAGTGGTTCGTTTTACACCTAACTACTTTACTGATTTCGCTTTCTTTAAAAGCCTTACGTACCCTAATTTGGGATAGCTCTTTTTTTTTCAACGTCAATGAAATAACGGATAGAGTATTTTCTCTACTTATTTCTATTTAATTTATCCATCTAAAAGTCTTTTAGCTCTGTTTCCTTCAAGTAACTTTCATTATTTACTTTGTCAGGGTCTGTTTTCCTGTGAAAAAGCGAAAAACAACAATTTATTAATAACTCGATTAATATTTAGGATATAAAGCAAATACAATTATACCAAGCACAATATGTAAAATGTATATGGGTAACACTTGTATCTGATTGGCAGAGAGCGTCCATAGTAACTTTTCAAAAAAAAATATATATATGTAGGTATATATTAAACTAGCCTTGATGTTCAAGGTAACAAAGGATCCCCGCCGACAGTCAGCGACCAGTAAGTCATAGCCAGCTTCAAATCTAATTTAACTTTAATTTATGAAATACCTGTTCTCATCGAGTCTTACCTCTGTTTGTGAACTCGAGCTTAACATCATCTCCAATCAGCGTAAACGAAGCCCACTCAGACACATTGGTCAAGCCGTTTTTTCTCATCCACTTCATGGCCTGATGAAGGGATTCACTGGCACTTTCTCCTTCAACAAGGTGTTCGTAGAACCGACTCATCAGCTTCTCTGTTGCTGAGTCTGAAATGGCCCATAGCGCAACCAACACCGAGCGAGCACCGGATCCTAAGAACGCACGGGCAATTCCTATAACTCCCTCGGCTTTTATCTCTCCACTTCCACTGTGACAGCAGCTAATTACCACCAGTTTGGCTCTGACTTTCACTCGTGAGACATCAGCCATCGTCAACATGTAAGCCTCCTTTGGTAGGATAGCGTTTCGACTGTTGACAGAAGGAATGGGGGAGAGGGCAATTTCTCCCCTTTCGGCGCTACCATGGGCAGCAAAGTGTATTAGGCTCACTGAACTTAACCGCTCTTTTACTGCCTGCTTCGTTGCTTCCTCTTCAACCAGGGGGGGAACGCCCACCAGTCGTCCGACCATCTCCGCTTCCTTTCTTGCACCTGGCAATGGCAGCAGCCCATCAACCTTGGGATTGCCTATTATCAAGGCACCAGTGTTGCTGTGATAGTCTTCTGGACTATCTTGAATGGTCTTGAGTGTCGTCAAAGAAGGAATGACACGGATCCTATGAGTCTCTGACAGGTATTCGGCTCCCTCCTTTTCACGCAGGGCAGCAAAGGGAACTTTGTACAAATTGCGGTCAGGAACAATAATCACTTCAGGCTCCTCAAACAAATGATAAACGGGGGCAATAAACAATTTGTAACACAAAGATAGACTTGAAATGACTTTCTCGTCCTCACCCTCCTCCAGGAGTCGCAATCTTGCTGAGCTCTTTTGTTCGGGGGAGAGAGGTTGCAATTCAACCATATTTAAAGACCGATCTTCACAATCTTCAATGGGCAAAATACCGAGACTCCGGAAATTATCAGCCAAAAATTCACTCAGAGGCAAGTCTTTGGGCAACCCAGCTTGAACTAGAATCTCTTCTGGTGATATCCTTCTATAGTGAAGGACTCCACCTGTTTTCAAGATCCACAAATGCAGATGATTGTGAAAGTAAGAAATGTACAGACAAGTACAGTTGTTTTCCCCTCTAAAAATGTTTTCAATGCCAAACCAAGATTGGGGATTAGCAGAGATGTGCGTTTCAACCGAGTACTTCTCTGCCATCAAGTCTGATAGGCCTCTAGCTCGACCCAACTCCTCAACATAAAGAGCATCACGAGTTTTTCCGGTGTCACAAAGCAGAGTGCAAAGCAGCTTGTAGGGAAATATTCCTGAGTGCTCCAGAAATGATGTTTTGAACTGATCATTGGCGCCCAAGAAAGATCTGAGCTCCTCATACTTTTCAATGCAAAGTTGAAGACACGAGAGGGAGTCCTCGACTTTATTTTGAAAAAGATACAAAATAGCGCATTCTTGAAGAATTTTGAACGCTTTTCTTCTATCTCCAATATCTCTGGATATGGATAAAGCTTTCTCCAAGCATACTTCCGAAGCTTCAAAATCTCCAACAGTTCTGGACATAATTCCAAGATTTGCAAGAACTGCTGCCTCCCCTTCCTTATCACCGATTTCAGTTCTGATATTAAACGCTTTTTGGCAATACTCTTTAGCCTTGTCGTATTGCCCGAGCGAATAAAACACAGCACCTAGGTTTCCGTAGTCAGCTGCTTCTCCTTCTCTGTCGCCAATCTCAGTTCTGATGACAAGCGCTTTTTGGAGATACTCTTTAGCCTTGTCGTATTTCCCAAGCGACTCAAACACAGCACCTAGGTTTCCGTAGACAGCTGCTTCTCCTTTTCTGTCGCCAATCTCAGTTCTGCTGACGAGCGCTTTTTGGAGATACTCTTTAGCCTTGTCGTATTGCCCGAGAAACTGAAACACAGTAGCTAGGTTTCCGTAGTCAGCTGCTACTCCTTTTCTGTCGCCAATCTCAGTTCTGATGACGAGCGCTTTTTGGAGATACTCTTCAGCCTTGTCGTATTGCTCGAGCGACATAAACACAGTACCTAGGTTTCCGTAGTCAGCTGCTTCTCCTCTTCTGTCGCCAATCTCAGTTCTGATGACAAGCGCTTTTTGGAGATACTCTTTAGCCTTGTCGCATTCCCCGAGCGACGCAAACACAGCACCTAGGTTTCCGTAGTCAGTTGCTACTCCTTCTCTGTCGCCAATCTCAGTTCTGATGACGAGCGCGTTTTGGAGATACTCTTTAGCCTGGTTGTATTGCCCGAGCGAATGAAACATATTACCTAGGTTTCCGTAGTCAGCTGCTACTCCTTTTCTGTCGCCAATCTCAGTTCTGATGACGAGCGCTTTTTGGAGATACTCTTCAGCCTTGTCGTATTGCTCGAGCGACATAAACACAGTACCTAGGTTTCCGTAGTCAGCTGCTTCTCCTCTTCTGTCGCCAATCTCAGTTCTGATGACAAGCGCTTTTTGGAGATACTCTTTAGCCTTGTCGCATTCCCCGAGCGACTCAAACACAGCACCTAGGTTTCCGTAGTCAGTTGCTACTCCTTCTCTGTCGCCAATCTCAGTTCTGATGACGAGCGCTTTTTGGAGATACTCTTTAGCCTGGTTGTATTGCCCGAGCGAATGAAACATATTACCTAGGTTTCCGTAGTCTACTGCTACTCCTTTTCTGTCGCCAATCTCAGTTCTGATGACGAGCGCTTTTTGGAGATACTCTTCAGCCTTGTCGTATTGCTCGAGCGACATAAACACAGTACCTAGGTTTCCGTAGTCAGCTGCTTCTCCTCTTCTGTCGCCAATCTCAGTTCTGATGACAAGCGCTTTTTGGAGATACTCTTTAGCCTTGTCGCATTCCCCGAGAAACTGAAGCAACACTCCTAGGTATCCGTAACAGGATGCTTCTCCTCTTTTGTCGCCAATTTCGGTACTGATGGCAAGGGCCCTCTGAATATACTCCTTCGCCTTTAGGTTTTCGCCAAGTTTATGAAACATATTTCCGAGTCTTGTGCAAGCGATTGCTTCTTCATTCTTTTCGCCAGTTTGTCTCTTTATATTAATTGCTTTTTCATAAAGTTTTTTGGCATCTGTAAACCTGTTTTGACTCTCAATTACCTCTGCCAGAGCCATGCTTACAAATCCCTCGTCTGCTAAGTCACCAGTCTCGCTGGGTAAGACAAGCAGTTTCATGCCGTATATTTCCGCACTGATGTAGTCAGAGATACTACGATAAGCGCTGAAAAGAGCAATATAAGTGGCCTTGTAAGTTAGAAGCAGTAAAAGTGAAGTAAATTGGTCTTTGCTGTTTTGATCGGTGTTATTTAGCAAAATCAAACATTCGTTCCATATCTCAATGGCTTTCTGAATGCGATCTGATTTGAACAGGAACCGGGCAACTAGTTGGGCGATGTACATGAAATCTATCATGGCTTCCGTCTGCTGTTTGGTTTCCATTGCCATCATCTCCTGTTATTAGGGAAACATTACTTTTAGTAACAGAAGTTAACCAAATGATTCGCTAATCTGGATTCATAATGAGTCAATACAAACAGGAACCCACATGTGAAGTTACAAAAACGGGCTGAGTCGATGGAAACCATCAGTTTGCTTAACAATCGTAGCTAATGAGGTTGAAATATATTGTATAAAACCATAAAAAAACATGAAAGGATTGGTGAGCCTTTTACTACAACGTTCTGGGAACATTTTAAAATGTTCTTCTAGCAGTTTATCACCTAGTAATGAGCTTACTTATCTGCAGTATTTGGCTGAAAACATAGGATTGATTTTAGTTTTGATCACGTGATTATGGAAACCATCAGTTTGCTTAACAACCGTAGCTAATGAGGTTGAAATATATTGTATAAAACCATAAAGGTTTGAAGAAAGCACTTTTACAGCAGAGATATAAAGCATCCGTTTAGCGGAAATGCACGTTTATTCTATGAATGCAATTACAGTGAATATAAGTAAGTTTCAGTTTTTCTAAGAAAATTATAACATGACATGTCATGACTTATCGAGACTCTGGCGCTTTAACAGACAAAGAAACAAATTACGGCGTTTAGAAAAATATGTACCGTAGAACCCGCCGCTAGTATCCAAAGATTTAAGTGAAGGGTATCTCGACCATGACACGCTTGTGTACAAGTCGAATCTACCGCGATCTCTGAATCGTTCGTTGGACTCTCATAAAACAAAGTCAAATTAATAGCTAATGCAGATCAAAGCCACTGGAAAACCACGGAATGAACCACCACGGATTTCCTTCAGCGAGGAACAGTCCACAACATAAATAGAGCCGGGTCTGATTTTATTTTTATAATCATCAATTTCTCAAATTGAACGATACTCAATAACCTCAACTCTCAACTTTCCGAACTTTCGCTGTCGCAGTGTTATTGGTATCCAGATCACTTGTGTTTGAGGTTATTCCCTTCTCCCCTCTGGGTTAATCGAAATAAAAAGAAAAAGTTTCAATTGTATAATTTTTTTTGTGTGTTCCTATGCCTATCTATCGCGTCCTACTTTGGTTGAAATTTTCAGCAGGTAGTGGTCATATAATAAAATGCTTATTGATGTGAGTTTGGTTTAGCTCTTGTTCATGAAGCAAGGACCTCGCTGCGCTCGGTCCGTAGGTCATGACCCCGAGCCAAATATTAGTTCCCGTCCGACCCTACCACTCAAGCAATGAGTGCACAGTACTTTTGGTTTTGTACCGACGTCAAACTATTATCACTCATTATGTAATTGAACATGAAAAATGAAAAGTGTTATTCTTTTTTATTCTTTTTTTAATAGGGAGCGTCAAGCTTTAGTGTTGACCTCTTTGAAATGTTTGATTTTCATCACAAGATCGATCACAGTACAACCTAAGTTTCTTTCTTTAAACGGTTAACTATCTGTGCGTGACAATCGACTCCTTGTCTTCGTGAACTTTTCACTTTCTAGCGAGTGTGATTTGCATGATCGAAGCCTAAAATGCTAAAAAAACTGAGTGACTGTATTTTGGTTCGGCACGTCACACTTTAATAACTAAGGATGAGAAATGAAACATTTTACCCAGTTTAACGGGAAACGTCAGGCTTAAGTGCTCATCCTTTTTGGAACGGTTGGATTTGCATCACGAGATCGATAAGATCGAGAGTACAAATAAAGCTTCTGCCTTTAAACAGTAAGCTATCTGTGCAAGAAAACTGACCCGTTGTACTCATGAGCTTTTCATTTTCTTGCGAGTGTGATTTGCATGATCGAAGACAAAAATAGTAATTTTTGTAATACGTAAAAAAACGGACGGAATGGATCGGTAATTTGCTCGAAAATAACTACATCACTTGTCTTACCTTTGAAGGTATTTAATACAGTGAATGAAATATGGCAACAAGCAAATGACATCAGAGAGAGGACTTAGCTTGACTTTCAGTGATAAACACTAGTGATAGTTAATAGTTTAACATATTTCTTATGGGAAGAGGAGAGAGCTGGAGAAAATGGACTGGACCACAATTACGTTGTGGGATCCGCGCATTCGGAAGGCACTCTCCTGAAAACTCCCAACGGAATTTCGCGCTGCTTTAACCTTTTTGTTTCCTCTTTTCCTCTAACAGTTGCAAGAAACTTGCAACTAGAGGGCACTAACACCGAGCGATTATTTGAATGATAAAAGTTTTATATAGCTTGGGTTCTTCCCTGTCTTCGAAAAATAACAAACAATTGCAAGCTTGACAGGCCTGCTTCCCGTTTAATTTAGTATTGATGTAAACTTTACCTGATTTCTCCAAATTCGGGGAAACTTCATGTTCCAAGGCTACACGGTCAAAGCAAAACAAGTTACATTTGAGAATTATGGGTTCACTGTCGTAGAAGGAGGGTCTCAATGGGGTGATGGCTTTTACGGCTGAAGGTTCCAACTTAAGCGAATGAATTTCGGTTTCGTACGTCACACTTTTATAACCAATGATGGAATTGAACATGTAAAAATAACTTATTTCTTAGACTCGCCAGCGTTGAGAGGAACTGGAGGAAACAAAGAACTGCATATCATGCTGTAAATGACTTTAATTTACTTAGCCAGGAAATATGAGAATCTGCTAATATTAATACATTCAAGCGACATGTTTTTAACTTCTTAATGTAATTCTTAATTACAATTCCTTTTTTTCTTTTAATTTTATGTATATATTTTAGTCTTAATCTACGAGGTCCTTTTCTAAAACCATTTTTTGTGAAAATAAAGATTTTTCCACAATAAAGATTATTATTATTATTATTATGTTAATCGGTTCATCCATGCAAGAAGCCCTTTTTTACTTCGGTAACTATCTTTACAAGTCAGAAGAGTTTTGTTATATTCACAACAGCGTCTGTCAACATTCACTTTCTCGGAAAGACAACCACGTTATAGGCCTCAGTGCACGCTTTTTGTTAAATGAAGTCCAGCGATTGGTCAGTATTTCAACCGCAATTTCTAGGAAAAAGGCCTCAGGTGACTGCAATATATCTCATAACGCTGATGGCTAGTATTTCAATTAGCTTTTCTCGAAAAAAAGCAATCTCTATTTTAGTTAATATGCTTGAATAACGTCCTTTGGTTGGCTGGTATTTTAATCAGGTTTTCTTGGAAAAGAAATTCACTATAGAGAGTTGAGTGCTTGGCCATTATTAAACTAATTCCAGTGAGTCATCCTCTCTGGAAGTTCCTTTGCATTCCGATAGAATATACAACTTCATAAATGCATACACGAATATCCCATCATACTACTAGTGATTCATGGAAAGCCCGGATCAGGCTCACCGTTAGTGATCGAAGAAACCCAAATAGGCCGAGCGAAAACATAACGGCGAAAGTTAACAAAAGACGGCAAGTTTACCTGCTTTAGTCTGCCGCTTTTCGCTCGTCCAATTTTGCAATCATTTCTACTGAACAAGTCTCACACAGACTGGATGAAGGAAAAATTGAGATTTGATCTTTTTGGGAAGTGAAAGTAACGTCACATGTTCTAATATTTTTTTGAAGACAGGTATGTCAGCGAGCAAGTGAGAGCCATTGCAAAGAGCATTATTTACGAGCAAGCACACAGGGATGGTATAGGCGTATCTGTACTATGAAGATGGTTTCTTCTTAATGAATGTTTGCATTTTTTTCGAAACTAATGGCTATAGAGATATTCCTTAGCAAAAGGCACCAAACCGATTTTTCTCAATGCGTTTGTTGTTTTATTGACGATTAAAAACAATTTTTATTCAATAAATGTTTTCAATTCAAATACCAAAATCTGCTGGGCTCGATGTTTCTATGTCGTCTCAAACATCGTTAACGAGAAAGGTCGAACATCGCTTCAATAAGTTTTCTTTTTATTGAAATGTTTTTGAAAATCTACTGTTTCTCATTTAGCTGAATGACCTGTTTGCCCAGGAGACTGTCTCACAGCCTGGGAAATAACCATCTTTGTGGCTTCTTTATCATCCATTAATAATCTCATTATCATTAATAAATATGTAGTATCATAATGTTTCCACTACACAATGCACAATCAACCTCGATTCATGATCCTCTCTAAACCTGGGAATGAGGTTGACGAGGCGATCTACATCGGTATGGACTACATCGAGAGAAAAGTGATAATGCACTACACTAGAAGTGTACTTTGTCATGATGCACGACCACAACTTTTTGTAACGATATCACAAACGTTGATCAGGTGGGATAAAAGCTCGTTTAACATAGACGGGAATTTGCTAATCTTAGATCACGTTTTTAAAATATTGTCTCCCTGAGTTTTGGATAATTATATTGTTAACTATATCCTGTTAAATATTTGGGTGTTTCAGAACGAGTTTCAATTAGGCGTCGAAAGTTAACAAGGATGAGATTAATTTTCTTTACTTCGCAACGTGATTGGTCTACACAACTCACGCAGTTCCCTCAGCCAATCAGATACAAATCTAAAACCAATCGCGTCCTGGTCACTGACGTTTCCCGCGCTTGAGGTAGCTTTGAGTTCTCATTGGCTCATTGTGATATAGGTCGCCGCGATAACTAAGTTTTTGGTTTTTCGACACTCAATGGAAAAGCGCTCTAAATCCAGTTTTGAGAAATGTATGTACATAGTTCACTAATCCTCCTCAGAATCAGCAGAGCCTTCATCATCAGCGATGTCCGGCATGGGGAAGCGCAAGATTGCCGCAACACCGGACAACTGGCCAAGCTCTGAAAGACGTAAATAAGAAACATAAAGTTGTAGGAAATTTTACATCATGATGAAAAATTACAAGAAGCTTATATTTAAAGAAAGGCGTTATTCGTTTCGTCACGTGCGTGAGGTAAAGGAAGAAAAAATAATCTATGTTCCCTATGAGGTATCGAACCCAGGCCATAACAGTGGCGGAACTAGAGAGAAGGCGCGAGGAGGTCTTGAACCCCCTACCCACTCCCCCCTCATTCAAACCCGTGGGGGTTTTCTTATTACTTGTCTGACACCGACATTCTCTCCCAACGACAGGATCGCATATTACAACTCAACTGATGTTTTCTTTAGTAACGAGGGGGGGGGGGGGGTGGGGATTGAGAAAGGGGGGAATTAGCAGGCGTAAGTTAAGAAGTAATTTTGACCCCCAATTAAAAATTCTTAAATCCGCTCTGCATGAGTTGTGTCGTCTCTGACAAGTACTCTACTTGCTGCTTCTGTCGTGTTAGTAAACAGAAAATGAAAGGTGGCAAATGTTGAGCTCGATCGTCGAATATTGAAAGATATTATTCGTTAATTACGACAACGTACAAAAAAGTGCATACGTACGTTCTCCAGAAACATGTAGACTTGAAAAAACCCTGCATTGAATGAAAGCAAATTAAAACCCTTTCAAGTCCTACTGCTAAACTTTGAAACATTCCACCGCGTTAGTAACTAGAAGCTCGTAACAAACCTGACTTCGCCGCCATTTTCTTTAACACTTTCAACAAGCTTGACATATCTTTTACGAGTTGGCAAATCTGTCGACCTAAAAAGACATTGGAGGAAAAAAAAGAGAGAGAAATAGTACAGTTGTAATATTTCACCATAAACATTGTTGATTTGAGGTTTTTGCCAAACCTTTCGCAATTTGAGCAGTATGAATCGTCACCGCAAAAAAAACCCTATCAAACTCTTGGTATGTCTGTGCACTTTGAGATTCATAAGGCAAAGGGCCAGAGAGTTGATACTTCGTATGGAGTGTGAATCGCGGGCTAAAAGAACTGATGCGCTTAAACTGCCCCTTTTCCTAGCAACATGCTGAAAGAATCACCACACTTACAACTTCCTCAAGGAAATTCTTGACACTTAGTTGCTTCAATCATCAGATATGGAAAGGGTGTTAACCAGACATGAAAAGAAACCTCATAAGTTTGACAAAACCCATCTGAGCAATTCCTTGTGCAATTTTCTAATACTATCCACTTTTTGAGCTGATACATTATTTTTACTTTGAGAGAATAGTTAAAATGTGAATCAATTCTAGAGTTCTCATTTAGATACGCCGTCGATTTTCAATTACAAAGCAGAAAGGAAAAACATGCTCTTTCAGGATGAAAATAAGCTGACCTGAATTGTAAAAGTTATCGTTATCATTCGTTCCTGACCTGAAAAGTTCATCAGTGACAAGCAGCGTTTCGATTGCCAAAGCTTCATTGGCCTTCTCCACATGTGTAACGCTAATTAAAGAAGAAATTACAGATGCTATGTTGAAAATCTGAACAATTTCACCAAAACAACGATTTTCCTTTGGTTGAGTCAGCCCTCGAGCCAAGTAGCGAACATGGATAGTGTACCATTCTCCCCGGGTTAAGAATGAAGAAATATAAAATGGTTTCCGTGTTTACATAGCCGGAAATGTATTCTCCCAACCTCCCGCGTGTTTACATCAGGCTATGTAAACACGGAAACCATTTTACATTTCTTTTCTAAAATAACTAATGAAAGAGGAACGAAAACCGTGTTTACATACGCTCATATAAAATGGTCTTATGGCCAATCAGAGCGCGCGTACTATTTGAATTATTTTATAAATATTATTATTATATACTCAACAAAATATCGCGTTTCTGATTGGTCAATGATGAATGCATAAATAGGTTATAGAGTGCAATAGAGCTTATAGAGTGCAATACGGAGAAGTTGCCATGGAAACACCGGGGAAGCGCCAAATTTGAACACCAAATTATAAAAAAATCGAGAATATAATAAATAAAAAATCGTATGAACCTGCTCGTGCATTTCGTGATTTATGGGTACGAGTGATGTTTTGAAAGTTCTCAAATTGCACTCACCTACGGCTCGTGCAATTTTGAGAACTTTCAAAACATCACTCGTGCCCATAAATCACGAAATGCACTCGCGTTCATACGATTTCCTATACTTATAACATAGCTAGTAAATTTGTGTAATCAAATTCAATTGCGCGAGCGTGCTTCATATTCCTATTGTGCACGCTCGTGACGTCAGCAAACAAATCCCTCGAGAGAAAAAAATTTTCCATCGGGTTGAAAATGTTATAAAACAATTGGTTCATACGTCAGCTGTGCGTTCATCGAGATATGAAGCACTTGGGAAGTTTGGAGAGCACTCAAGAAGCTAGAGTTAGAGAGAACTCTTACGCATCTTTCGTGCTCTCCAAACTTCCCGCGTGCTTCATATCTTGATGAACCCACGTTGACGTAGGAACCAATTGCTAATTGGATAATAAAAACCATTCGACAATTTGATTTTCCATCAGAAGCACTTCCTTGGAAGATGCTGATGTAAGTTCAACGAGTTTCAAGTGCAACAATAGACGCTCCTCCCTTGAGTGTCATGAAACCAAAACTAAAACAATCACAGCGGCCAACTTGAGCAAAGGAAAGATTTAGCTCTAAAACATGTAACCGTCTTCAAGCGCGGGAAAACGCGGGTGACTCAAGCACGATTGGTTTTACTCTTAAATTTGATTGGTTGAGTGAGTGGCGCGAGTTTTCCAGGCCAATCACGAGGAGCGTTGAAGACAAACAAATGCAAACCGCATGCTTAAGACACTCAATTGAATATTGCTCTTTCTGCATAATACCGAACTGAAAAGGTAACATCATAATAAAGTGAAGGATACGTCACAGCAAATAGACCTACCCATAATAAGCTCTGTCGGGTTCTGTATGTAACATTGTGAAGAAATTATCCAAAGCTTTTACTTCGCTTGATGCCTGTTACAAGTAAAATGAGAAAAAAAAAATCAGCAGAGGATAACCGACTACGTCGAGACATTTCTCGTCACTGCAACTGTTGACGAGGCCTGTGATTTAGAATGCTTTTTGAGTTGAGTGTCGTTAAACCAAAACCAAAGTTTATCACAACAACCAACCAACACTTTTCCTTTTAAGATATAAATCTAAACAATTTCGACTTACCTTGGTGTCTGCAAGTCTTGCAGTGACAGTAGGATCCGCCAGAACTTCTGCACATCATGCAAAACAAACACATGGGTTAAGCCGTTTCCTCTCGACTGCAATTCATTAGATGTGATTTCATTAAAATCAATTTCGAGATCCGTGGAAGGTTCTTTATATCCTCACCTTTGAGCGAATGTTTGTGACCCGATGATGAGTGAGCCTGAAAAGGAAAAAAAATCGTACACGCTCTAGTGAGCCGCGCCCTCTATCTTAAGCTCCCTCTATACTAAGCTACCCTTTCTATTGAATTGAACCCCCCTCTCTAATAATATGCCCCCCGTCTTGAACTTCAAGTGTTTTATCAGCCCCCACCCTCTACTAATAAGCCCCATGCTCTTCCCCCCTCCCCCCGCCCCTTGACAAAATTCTTATGTAGTGGTTTTACTGCGTATCGTTCGCCTGGAGCCCCTTTCACAGCCGTTCTGTTGAATGGCATGCAACACTTGGGGGAGTGTTACGTGAGATCGCAAAGAAGGGCAGATCCCGCCTAAAAAAAAGGAGAAATGTGGCCTTTGTCCTGTAGGCTATCCAAGTTCAATTAAGTTACAATTAAGTTCTAACAAATCTACAACGTTTTTAAATCTAAACTTACCAAGAGAAATTTTGATTTGTTATCAATGATTGCTTTCCAATCATTCTTTACAGCTTGTTGGAACATATAATCACAAAACTGATCCTGCAAATATCATTTAAAACACCTACTTCACCACATTGGTTACTCAACACTAATAATAAAAAATATACATAAAGAATTAAAAGAGGACATCTTAATTACTTTAGTTCTCACTATCAGTTACAAGATGAAGAAAGAAGAAATACTCCTTCCTTTTTCTTCTTTCTGAGTTGCAATGTATTTTTCTGTGCTTGAAGAGGAGCTGAGGGGTATAAGTTATAGGCAAATTTTCCATACACACCGTATGCTGAACTGTAGGGATTTACAATTCTGCTACTATTTCATTTTCTCACATTAGCATAAAGCTTTTTTGAAAAAATTTACCACGTTACCTGAAAATCATATCAGTTACATGAAAACAGACATAATCAAAGTGCTCTGTGAGCAAACTCGTGAATTGACACATGATTTTTTGGATTATGTTTAATATTATCTGGGTTAGGGAATTTTGCGGTTGATTGTCATATCTAGAGTACGAGCAGTAGTTCAGTGTTCGCTAATGTAGCAAAGAAACAAAGTAACGTTGGGATAAGAAGGCATTACAATTAAAATGATCTTGCTATTGCATTTGACAAGGGTGGATGATGTCATGTGTTTTAAACGTATATCATTTCCGTTTCTGGTTCAAAAGAAAAGGTTGGAAGTAAATGTGGGTGAAAAGTGAAATTTACTGTCTTTCGTTGTAAATATTAGAAAATCAAGGCAATACTTTCTTAATGAAAACATTAACGATTCCCTCTTTATCAAATGAGACAAACGGGAACGAGTTTTGAGTGATATAACTAAGCCAAGACTGCCACCGTCACTTTGGTTCTCCGCCTGGGTAGATTTTAGTCACGTGCTAGGCAACGTATAATCAATAACAAGATGGAATTTCATTTCAGGCCTATTTATTAATTTTGTGGTGTATAACTTTCGCAGTTTAGTACGTAATATGTATTTTGAATCTTCAAATTGTCTTGAAACTTAAAAGAAAATTGTTCTTTAAAAATTCACTGAAAATCGGTAGCTAAAATTGTTTGTTTAGGTGTTATTTGATTTTCGTGTTAACTTGCAATTTCGTTAGTCGCCGGCATCTTATGTTGTTTCACACACGAAAAACACACGATACCAAACGTAATGATCGATTTTGTCCTCAATCTCACGCCGTAACAGAAAAAGCTTTTGAACATCTGTAAACTCCGAGCGCTTCGCAGTAAGTGATATTTTCAATGAATCTTCGGATTGTTTTCAAGTTCAAGGATTGTAAATTACAATTTTATGAAAAACGAAGGTTGTTCTGTTATTTCAGAGTGAATCCTTGCATGCCTGCCAGTCGCTGGCGCCGCTTGTTGAAACAAAAACGAAAAAAAAAAATTATTTTAAGATTATCATTGGCTTCTTTGTCACACCACTACTATTCTTAGCAACAAAGGTCGCCCTTTCCTTTGTTTATTGCTCGCCAAAAACTATCAAATGCACTCAAAAGCCTAAAATCGAAAAAAAGTTTACAGGAATCGACCAATCGAGCGAGCGAGCGAGTGCCACTCCCCAGATCGTATCTATAACTCGCTCTTGCGCATGCGCGCAATTCACGAGTTAAAAAGGACAGAAATAAAGCTGTGATGAGAGTCCTTTATAACAAAGAAAATCCCTCTTAGACAGTTGCTATCAGAGTCAGTTTACTTTGAAAAGCTAAAATTATGATGATAGCAAAAAAACAAAATCATGATCATATGTACCCCTTTCCTCTTTCACTGCCTCTCTAAGGACTTAAACAGTTTGTGCTTCTCTACAACTAACCTTGACAAAGCCGGGACTAGCAACAAGAATGCACTTGATGACTGAAAAATCAGAAAATAATTAGGAGGGTGTTGACATTCAGCAGTAAAAAGTGCATGCATCCATAGGTTGGTAGCACATGCACTATGAAAATTTTGTGCGATGTTTAAGATTAGGATGCAAAAATCTGAACAAAAATCTGGATTGTGAGAGTGAAGGGTCATGGAACATTTGTTGTAAATTGTAAGGGGTGGAGGGGGTGCTCAAGACTGAAGAGGATGTAGAACCTCTGGCAGGCACCAATTTTTTTTTTTTTAACCTGGGTGCTGCATGGTAATCAAACATTTTTGCTCCAATTGGCTAATTGAACAATTTGGTTACATAAAAGTCAGATTCATAAAATAGAAAACATGAAAAAGTGGGGTTGTAGAGATATTTCCTTGCATAAAACAAATTATTGCTCAACTAGTTAATATATAAATGTACATGAAAAATTGCGCAGGTCTGATTGGCTTAAAACTAGTACATTCTCATGTAATTAGAGTACCAAGTTGTAACACAAGTGCAAAGTTTTAACATGAGTACAAATTACAAATAGCACACGCACTGTCAAAATATCTATCTGGACTCTCTGATTTATTTTCATATACATTATTAACAAGTAACAACATGATTTCCCTTGCAATTTGGTATAATGGGCACTTGTAAAATTTTCAAAAGCTACAAATTGCATTTGCCCTACTGGCTTGCACAATTTTGTTGTTTTTGAAAAATTTACTTGTGCCTATTAACACCAAATTGCACTCAAAATCATGTTTACTTATTACCTATACTAACTGTTGATTAGCACTAGCAATAGCAACTGCATTGGCAACTGGTCCAATAAAATTTTGGAAGCCCCAAGGGAAGAATCACAGATTTTCATTTTTTAAGCACTGGTTTACATGAAGAAAATAAAAAATTCTTTATGCTACATGTAGTTGCCTGCTGGCAGGGAGCATTAACAATCAGTTTTCACAGTTGATTTTTGGTTCCATTGGTGACCAGCTAGGGGCAATTTTGAACCCTGTCAGAAGGGAAGACTTTCCAGGGATCAGCTCCGTAGCAATACCATGTAATGATAGAGAACCATGACAAACGTACCTTCAAAATTAATATGCCTGAGAATACCCTGGATTATAGCATCATAAAACTTAAACAAACCCTGTTTAACAAGAAATAACTCTAATTAATATTCAAGCTGTCACAAAGAGATGTACCAAACCCATTGTTAAAAATGCTCAGGTACATTTACTTTTGAAAAAAGTGAAAACCCAAATAAATGTAATTTCCAATTAATAGGAGCTTAACATCATAGTTCTCATTTACATTGTTGTTGATATTTTGTTTATTCAATCATAATACCAGGGTCTTATAAAAGCTGATAAATGGAGGTCTACCACTGCATTTAAGACCTCTCACCATCTGTTTAAGCTGCAAGCAGGCTCTAGTGTTTGGGTTTAGCCTTATGGTACAGCTGCCTATTACATTATCAACAGCTGCAGGTAGGTATTTACCTAACATGATTGAATGTCACATGATCATCTCATATGATTGAATTAGTCCTTTGAGACCTGTATGCCTGAAAATCAAGAGCTTTTTCAGCTTTTTCTTATTCACATGGCTGGAATCAAAATGGAAGTTAATCAGACTCTTGACACTGACCTTGTCATGTTGGCCACAGAATCCTTTTCTTTTTCGTGGAATATTCATGTCGATCTTTGCTCTAACAATGGTCATACTTGATGTTACTAGGCAGATATGGCATAGACCTGAAAGAAAAATAACACAATTTAATGACTATAGAATACTTCAATTATTGATGTAATAGGAAAATAGCTCTCAAGGAGGTTTTATTTCGGGAATTTAAGGACAGATAACTCAAAATAAATTTTTTTTAAGAAAAAATGGTTATGCCCACTAATCTCATTGTTTACTCTTCACTGTTTAAAAAAGTGGTATTACGTGTAGCTTTGTTGATTTTCAGAACAAAAATTTGGGGAGTAACCCTAAATGTAATTGATTCCTTCAGTAACCTTTTTAAATTGCAGGAACAACTTTAGTCATCAAATGATCAGTAGGGTGTTAACTATAGCCTTATGGATCAGCTGAATTGAAAAGACCAGAAGTGTTGTTTTCTGCTGGCTGAAGAACAAAAAAAAAAGCATACATGTCTGGGAGCCTAGGTGCAAGTTTGTGAGGGGTTTAGTGGTTGGTTGGTTGGTTGGTTGTAATTTACCAGTTTTTGGTTGCTGTTTGGTGCTGCCTGACCCTCTGCTCTTCAAGCTAAGTAGTTTTAACCATCTCAATGTCATTAAGTTCTCTCTTCAATGTAATGCAGCCTTTGTTGCCAAGGGTCCTCAATAAGGTTGTTAGTAGATTGGTAATTAAATTTTTGAAGTTTGTTGTGGCATGTAATCTAGAGAGCATTTTTATTGTTGGTTGCTCTGTTGTAACATTTTCATGTTTTTAAATAAAGGTTAAGCTGCATGGTTTGGCCTGACATGGTCTCCAGTTATTTGTGAGAATAAGCCCTCAAATGACCTACCTTCATGAAGTAAAATGGCTCCTAGATCAGCATGCTGTGCTGGGTCACAAGCCATTTCTGAAAAGTAGTAATCATATTTATCTTCAATCCCATGAAATGATTTCATAATTTAAGTTTTCAACCAAATGCATTATCTCAACTTTAGAAGGCTAAGGTTTATTTTCTGTTCAAGTCAACTCACCAACTCTTTCTAGAGCGATGATGTCCCAGTACTCTTTGATAAGAGTGAACTTTCTATTCAACTCCAAGTCTATTGTATGGTAAGCCCCCATCTGTTGGTTGTAAGACAATTTGCAACTTCCAGGTTAATCAATACAATGGAAGGGAAGGATAAATATGTACTACCAAATTGGCCCACACTCTGCATTACAATCAAACCATTAAACAGAATTTCTCCTTACAATATAAATACAATATCAACCAAGTAAGTGATGAGAATAAAGAAAAAAATCAATTTGTGGATAAAGTTGATAAGTTGATTCAATACTAAATTCTCTGAACCAACATTGTAAGAACTGTATGGTTGACAGTAAGGAGAATTAAAAATTTGATCTGGGATTTAAAGGGTTAATGAAGTGAAGACAAGCACAGCTTTTGTTAGACATACCTTAACGTACTGATTTTCTTGCACATTACGTCCATTAATCCTCAACATACATGCTTGGGTATCAAATTCAACTCTTGCTACAGCAATGCAAAGAGTTGTTCGAACTTTATTGCTGCTGACTGATCCTGTTGCTGACTCTGTTTGTACTCGTCTGACAAAACAAACAAAAAGAGACTATGATTTTTACCATAGATATTGTTAGCAGTATCTGTCTTCCTACTTTTTCTCCCATTATGGAGCACAATGTGTTTTTTTACATCAGGCTTGACCAAATATCCAACAGTTATTAAAATGTAATAGAGCTGGTTATGATCAGCTCCCAGTTGGTTTGTTAGCTCAGTTAGTAGAATACTGCTCCGGTATTGCAAGGTGATAGGTTCAAAACCTGTACAGACCTGAATTTTTTTCAGGCTTTTTTTTTCACTACTGCTAAAGTAGTGTTTGTAACTTTGAAGATCGCTTTCATGTTCATTTCTTTATTAATGATGATTTTCATATATTTACAGTCATTGCTTCATCACTTCATGGGTTTGTGATGAACCAAAATAGTGACCAGCTCCCACTTGGCTTGTTAACTCAGTTGGTAGAACACTGCACTGGTTTTTCAGAGGTTATAGGTTCAAATTCTGTGTATACCTGAATTTTTTTTCAAGCCTTATTTTTACCACTGCTTAAATAGTATTCATTACTGCAAAGATCACTTTTTTATTAGTTATCAGTATTGTAAGTAACAGTGTAATTACCTGACAAATACAGCTGAGCTTGAAATTTCAATACTAAGATAGTTGATGAAGGTGAAGTACAACTCAACTCTGTCACGCTTAGTTACTGAGAGCAAATGATCTACTTGTTTATTAAGTATACAGTAATGTTATAAGTTGTCTAAAACTTAACAATAATTAGCCAGACTTATGTTTTTATTTCATTTTGTTTGCAACCACACGTTGTTGGGCTACTTACTCTATTCACTATCTATCATGGAATAAATAGCGAGAAGCTTGGCCAATAAGAATGCAGCATTTGTGATGATAAGCCAACATATTTATACTTATTTTAATCACTGTAAATACTTTACCTGATAGTAGTTGATCTAAGGTGATCGCCAACTGCTATTAGGTTATATGCATGCCACATATCTTCAGCCTCATCTGGGACAAGGACAACCGATCTAAAAGTGTTGTTACATGAAAAACTGTAAACAGCATGTAACTAAGAAGAACAATCATGAAGGAGCATTGCAAGCCATTTTTTGTATCCCAAACTTTTCCTAATCTATAAAACAAACCAATCTGCTTATTTTGGTTGCAATTCTATGCAAGATCTGCGTATTACCCCCCTGAATCATTGTGCATACAGTTATCGCATGAAGGAATGCAATTGCAAAAACTATTGATTGCCTTTGGGTCTTCAGCTTTTTTCAGAATAGAATGGGGATATAAGGAAGTCTTTACCCATTGTCTACAACGATTGGCACAAGCTGTTGATTTCATAGCAGAGATGCAGACTTCTGGAAATCTAAAATGTTGATATGGGTGATACATGATCATAACACCTACCAATTCGACCTCATCTTACTCACAAACTGATGCCTATACTATGGATACATTCACGTAATCAAAGATCGAAAGTATTGAAAATACAGCCAACAATAATTTAAAACAACATTTCAAGGGCGATTAAATTCGCCATGAAGATAGTGATCCGATTTTTCGCAGAATATGTATTTTTCATCAGACGATAGTCTGGAAAAATGGTAGAGGTTAGTTAAAAATGATTTTAATGACCAAATTAAGCCTTAAGACGTAAAACTACTCTGATCAGTGATTAAATAGTTATTCTGATTAGAGAGCTCGAGAACTCTATGTCGGGATATCAATTGCCTAAAGCTTACGTTTCTAAATTTGTTTACCTAAACCCTTACCCAGAACTGTCTTTCTCGAAATTCTTTGCGATCAGTTTCATATTTGAAAGCTATGTCCTTTCAAATTCCCACAGACTCTCAGACGTAATAATAATATAACTATTAAACACTGTCAGTGTACAAGCAGAGATACACCGGCCGGTACTTTGATCGTCCGCCATTATCTGTCGTTTCGTTATCCTAGACCCAGTCTTCTCTCCTGCATTGTCCCCGCGCGGTGTTTTCTCAGTTGGTAGGAATGCAGGTGGAAACCACAGGTAACTGTGTTTCCAATTACACAACAAGCCAGTCTTAGGCACAATTAATCCAGCTGAAATCCTGTTTGTTGTATTCACTTAGAGTTGTGAGTGCAGATTTCTTTAAATGACCTTGCCTGATGCATTGGTCATTATTGGTCAGACATATTACTGTTCAAACTGGCTCCAAATGCATCTTTATCGTGGCTAAGCATTGCCTAGGGAGAGGGAGATAGTCCATGTTCCAAACTTTTGGACCCAGAATGCAGAGTCTGTGTCAAAATTTTCAGCTGATTCGAAATTCAAATATATTTCTAAACTCAGAAATCTGTTTTATCGTTTACTAAAATCTGCAAACCTTTGCTATTTTTCATCAAGGCCAAATCTATGGATGGGCAAACTTGTTTACCCCTTCCTTATATTTTGTTTCTTGCACTCCAGAATCACTTGAATTTATCAAGTGTCAAAGAGTAAGAGAAGGAGAGAGAGGGAGAAACTGAGATGTGTGTGGGATTTTTCTGTAAGTGGGTCTCATACATGCCTTTTCAATCTCCTTTCAAGGCTATTTTCAGGGATGCTACATAAAGCCCCCTCCAAAAGTAGCCTTGAGGGAAGCATCACCTGACATTCGAAAGAAAGTTTAGGTTGCTTTGAGTTGCTAATAAGATCACGAGAACCTCTGAAGTAAAACTCCATAAACCCTTCCAACACTGTAAGATTTTATTAACACTTTTATTTATCAATGTGCTTGGTTTAGTGAAGAAACTAAAAGAAAACTATGGGGAAAACATTGCAAATTATCTTAACCCTTTAACTCCCAGAAGTAATCAACATGGAACTTCTCCCTATAATATCCTTACATTATCCAGCAAACAGGTGATGAGAATATTCAGACTTATCAAGTAGATGTTGTTAACCTGATCTAACACAAAATTCTCAAACTTAATTTACAAGGAAATGGGTAGCAGGTAGAAGAGAGAATTAACCATCAGATCTTGGGAGTTAAGGGTTAAAAAATGTTTGCAGCAAACTGACAACATTGGTATTACAATTCTTCTTTTCCTTTGGTTTGCTTACTGTGCTGGAAGGAAGTTAAAATATCTAAACGCTTTTTAAATTGGTCTTTCTTCTTATCAGTGATTTTGTCTTTCAAGAGTTTTTGAACACGGGTGACCTCGTTGTCCACATAGTCAACTCCTTTCTCCTGAATCTTCTTCATAATTTTAACATAAATGTCCCCACTAGCCTTCTCCTTTTCATCTGTGCTTTCTTCCAAGGCTTTTTCTGCTTTCTGAATGATATCAGCATAGGCAGAATTGTCACTACTCAAAAGATCGTCAGCAAGTCTGTCAAATCTCTCAATGCAATTTGGCATTCCTACAGTAAAGAGAATATAAATTAAAATTATATTCCATTTAGATTTCATTTAACCCTTTCACTCCCACAAGTGACCTAGACAGAATTTCTCCTTACAATATCAATACAATATCAAGCAGGCAGGTGATGAGAATAGAGAAGAATATCAATCATGGGATTATTAGTTGATCCAATACCAAATTCTCTGAACTAACATCATAAGAATTGTATGGCAGATAGTAAGGAGAATTACTAATTAGATCTTGAGAGTGAAAGGGTTAATTACCAAACATACCTCATTTTATTTCTTACTTATGCCAGCATCTTTTCATAACTTAATATAACGACTGCCCTCCCCCCCTGCCCCCTAATCACAATGTACATCAACCCACTACCCTCTACCTGCTGGTGGTTTTGTGGGCACTTAAAGACAATGAATAGCAAAGCCAAGAAAATAAGCATAGCATAACACTGCAAAAAAAAAATAACCAGCTCCACAAGCTATCTACCTTCTAAATAATAAAAACTACCCAAGAACGTAAAGCAACAGTATGTCCTGAGATGCTGACAAGGAGAATTTATATAACAATCTAGAGCCTCTTCAGTTGGTGATCATTTCCAACTTAGATTCTTGTTTCCAAGGTTTTCTGAGTTTCATGGTAGGAAAAAAAAAAAAAAAAACAAAAAAAAAACCTACTCTGGTGGTTTGCCACCAAAATAGTTAACATACCTATCCACAGCCGTGAGTTGGTTTTCACAAACTTAGCAAGTTCATCAGCGTTCACTTCTCCTTTGAAATCAACTGGGCTGGCATCATTTTGTTTGAACAGCTTGTACACAGGAAAATCATCTTTGCTAATATCAAAACGCTCCCGCAGGTTGTCATTCTCTTTTTCACCATATTCTGTAAAAAGAAGATAACTGGACTGTCAAACCCTTACCAAGACCTACCTTAAAAATTTCCCACCCACACATGAGCTAATAAATCACAAAACAACTCGTTAATTTAAAATAGGTTTTCCTCATTAGGGTGGACAAGCTTGAATATAAATTTCCAGGTTTAAGTCATATGTGTCTAATGGTCCATCATCCATTTCCTTCTCAGTACCTAAATGTCAGTTCTCTACACCATCTTCCATACATTTCATATATCTTATCTGAGTGAGGTAATATGATGTTAAATCAAGCAATATTTCCTTGTTGATATTTCCATTCCTTTGCATTAACTTTCTGTTTGAAAACAAATGAATATTGTAGGGAGAAATGCATCCTTCATCATTTTCGTACCTGACACTCCAACTTCAGCTACCAACAACTCAGGCTGAGAAGAAGCTTTCTCGGCAAACTTTTTAAACTCATCTTCTTTTTCTCCATAAGCATACTGCTTGTCAAATTTAACCAGCACTGCTTTGTGTTTTCCAATGACCTGCCTCAGAGTAAAGTTGGAGAAGAAAAAAAGTCACTTGACTAAAACAGATCGTTGAAAGAGTGACGTTCATAATTTCATGGCCTGTAAGTAATAAAGCTGTAATAAAAATAACGCTTACGGAATACTAACAAATTAAATTTTTTTACGAGGCTTTGAAAATAAAAATGAATGAAAAAGTAGAGTTTGCAGATCAAAGCTTTCAAGTCGGCCAATGAGATGAAAGCACGTTGTCCTATTAATTAATTAACGAAGGTAGAGGATACATGTGCAAGGTAAAGCTGTTCAACACTCCATGTTGATCAGTTATTTTTAATAAAAGGGTCGTGAGAACAATAATATGTAACATATCTGAGGCTTATATTTCTTTCTCTTTGACAAAAACGCAAGTTAAGCTGCTAAAAACCATCAGCTTTATTTCAGTTTGCAAATTTGGCGATTTTGGTTAAGGACAAAGCCACACACTGTATGATTTAAAAATACCTTGTCGAAAGTTAGCGTATCCAGGGGAACAGCTCCTTTAGCTGTGCCTTCCACGTTCAGCACACCCAAACTCGTTAATACAATCGCAGTAATTAAACTGGTAAAAGCCATTATAACGAACTCGTTCCGATAGCCTCTGAGGACAGGTCACCTACTTTCGCTCTTTTCAGACCTTTGAGCCTTCAAATACTTAGATCAGTGGATTAACTAGTATCCCGGAAATTAATTTATGGTAGAACCCTCAATAATAATTAGTTTCTTGCAAGTACTTCTGGGAAACACACATTCCCATAAGCCCACAAGCGCATCACGCGGCTTCAGCTCTTTCTTCGCAGCTGTCACACTCTCGAACGTGCTGTATTGTTAAATACTTTTTTTTTAAGGAAAGCCTGTTTTGAGTCAGATTTTGGAGCATTTATTTTTGCCCAAGGTAAGATCAAAACACGACAACTTGGTAAACGAAACGAAGTTCGTGCGTTCCGTTTTAAATTCACACATTCTACGCTGGCTACCAAGTGGCACGCTTGATTCTTTGATTATTGATCCGTCTCTTCTAAGTAGGAGTATTCTCAGATTTAAATATTGATCTCGGAAAGCTTGTAAGCTTTTAATTTAGGAAAGAACTATTAGTCTTCCAGTCAGTGGTAGCCTAAAGGAGTTTCAGCGTTGAGCTGATTCCTGAATATTTAAATTAGATGACTGCACTTGGACGCAAATAACTAACAATGTCAGGTGTAATCAACAGCTCTATTTGTAGTTAATATTCGACAGATTTTCCTATGTATATCTACTTCGACATTTTTCCTACCTTGTTAAAGTACTTTGAACACGGACTTACAACATGAAGAATCAACTGAACTTAAAAATATGTTCAGTTCACCATTTGTTCGTATTTCTGGCTAAAACTTTTCTTCGCTTACTTATGTCTGCATCCATAAGTTTTTTTTTCTTTTTTTCGGCTTATATTCATGGTTCAAGTCTTTTAAAGGACTTGACAATGGCAATCAGGGAAAAATTGAATTGAGTTTGCAACTCATCTCCAGCTAGATGTACAGTTTTTTTTTTAGAAAGGAAAAATAGTGACAGGTTTGGCTTATACATGGGTTTTCAGGAGTCATAATTTTTTTGTGTGAGAAAGAAAAAAATTCTTGTTACTCTTTTTGTCGGTTGCCAAATGTTGAATTTGAAAAGGGTAATTTAGTATTATCAACTGAGTTGATAATGCAAATTGGCCAACCTTCAAAGCTGACATTTTGAGTGTAATACCTTTATCTGAGTGAATCATTTGCTCTGACAAAGGGCTAAAGTTCAAAATGTCAGATTTCAAATTCTTTATGTTGGCCAATTTACCTTATCAACTCAGTTGATAATAGTAAATTACCCTGTTACACTCCCACTAATGCAGCACCACAGTTTCTTTAAAAACTTACCCTCTTTATTCATTTGACTTTGAAAGGGTTGAGCTTGGAGCTGTAAACGAGAGAGCTTATTAACCCTTCAACTCCCATCAGTGACCAAGACAGATTTTCTTCTTACATTATCGATAGAAAATCAAGTAGACAAGTATTGGGAGTAAATAAAAATAAGGAATTAATAGTTGATCCAATACCAGATTCTCCAAATTAATGTTATGAGAGTTGTATAGGAGACAGTAAGGAGAGTTATAAATGAGATCTTGGGAGTTAAAGTGTTAATAGAGTTGCAGTTAAGAATCATTTTGACTTGATTTGCTTGTTAAACTGTGGCAGTTATGTTGTTGTTTCAGATGTCTGGCAGAGGTGGTCCACATACATACAAAGTTTATGTTGGTAACCTTGGGTCTAATGGTTCCAAAGCAGAGCTAGAAAGAGAGTTCGAGAGATTTGGAAGACTCCATGATGTGTGGGTTGCTCGCAATCCACCTGGATTTGCCTTTGTAGAATTTGATGATCAGCGTGATGCTGAAGATGCTGTGAAGTCACTTAATGGTTCTCGCATTTGTGGAGAAAGAGTACGTGTAGAAATGGCTCGCAACCGTGGCAGAGGTGGTGGGGGAGGGGGAGGGGGTCGATCGGTTCGCTCAGATTACCGTGATGACCGTAGTGGGGGTCGCCGTTTTGATGACAGAGCTGACCGTTTTGATGACAGGTCAAGGTCACCATATAGGTATGTTCTGTTGTATTACGATCTGCTTTTGAAAGTATTCCCCTGACAGGATTGCATTTGTTTACAAGTTTGTAGTTAATGTAAGAATTAGACTTAATCTAAAATTCTTAATTAAGTTTGTGAAGGTTATTTTTCCCTTACTGGGAGCTTCTCTGAAATTCTCAAAGGTAATGATCTGAGTTTGCCTGTGAATGACCAAGATGGTTTTCCTTACAATATCATGGCAATATCAAGAAGACAATTAATGAGCAAATACTTCTGAACACTTTCAAAAATGGCAGAAAAATCAAGGGATCGTTCTTGCTCTGAGCCTTTCAATTGTATGGCAAACAATAAGGAGAGTTACTAGTGAGATCTTCAAAGTGAAACTGTTAATTTTGAAATCCTATTAGTCATGGGATCAGTGGATGACTGATATGGAAAAAGTGTTCAAAGTACTCTTCTTTTGAAGATAAAATAAGAAATAATCGGTAAATTATCAAGCATAAATTACCTTTGCCTTTATATTTGCCATGCAATGTTTGTTATCATTCCTAGTTGTTTTCTTTCATGCTAGCTTAAGGGCTGGTTTAATGAGCTGTTGGCTTAATGTATGTGATAACACATATGAAATGTGACAGTGTTGCTGGGACTGTGATATATGGCAATTTAAAATTTGAAGCAATGCAGTTATGGGCAGTCACATTTCAAAAGTGTTTTTGTAGTTATGTCAAGAGGGCATTTCAATTGAGTGTCTCAGAAACAAGACCAAAGTAATAAGCACATCCAGTCATAAATTTGGAAAATAACAAGTCAAGCTGAAAGGAGCTCTGGGTAAAAACAGCCGGAAACTGCCAGATGCAGGGAAAACATGTGACCGATTGTGATTAAATTTAATTTTGCATCTAATTGGCTATTATGGTACAGGCTTTGTTCACCAATTGTATAGCAAGCAAACTTGTTTTAAACAATCATGTGACATTTGACACTCAGTTGAAAATTTATTTTGATCAATGTGGTAATACTCTATTGCTGATGTTCATGTCATGTCTGGGTTATTCTTTAGGGACTACTTAGCTACACTCCCAATGATAACCTCGCCCAACTTGACCACTTTCATATGGTTCTGAGCCCAGCTTCCTTCGAAAAGGATTCTCCCCAGCAGCCCCTTCTCCCAAGCCATGGACCAACAACCTTTCTTCAACTTTTCACCCACCTCCTTTTCACTTCAACCTCCCTCAGTTTTCCATCAGTTAATGGTCATTGTAATCCCTTCATGCATCCTTCCAACTCCTGGCATAGACCTTGAAAAGTGTTCCTCTACCCTTTTTTTAAATTCTCGCACACTAATTTGGTCATCGCTGCATTTCAAGACTCAAGGAGTACCCGAGCTGACATATATAGGTGTAACTTCGGAAAACTACTGGTCTCCTGGGGCATGCTATAGCGACGCATTCATTATTTTCTGGTTATGGAATTCCATATGATACTAAAGGGAAAATTCTTCAGTGTCTTGAAAATTGGCCATGGAGTGGTAAACAACAGAGCTGTAACAATACCACACTTGCTTGAGGGTGTAGTCATCTAGAGTGAGTAAGATGAAGTGTTTGCTATCTTTGGTATGCCTCTGAACTTTACATTTACTGCACTACCAACTGCAGCCTTCAGTAGGGGACTAAGTGAGTCAACTGGCTAAAACGAGAGTCATCACATCGGAGAAGCAACTGTTGCTAAGTCTTCCTAATGTCAGAAAATTTGCTGTGTTGTGTCACTCACTCACGATCATCGGTGGCAACTATAAGCTGTCAGTGACCACACCTGAAGACTCTAGAAGGAAGAACGTGACTCAAACCCTTTTAATCATGCCAGCCAATTTCTCCCTTATACAGCTTTGTGAAATTACCATTTCAGACTTCATCTTGAAGCCATAGGTAGTGTCATTGTTGTAGCTTGTGTACACTTTGGATTAAAAAGGGTTTTGTTAATAATTATGTGGGATCAAAGGAAGTTATAACTTGTAATGAAGACAAGGGAATTGTGCCGTAAGGGTATAGAATGTATTAGTCCTTGTGTAGATAAATATGTCAACCTGTTCATTTCCAGTAGGATAAGAACCTAAATTCTCCTTGATATTTCAATACATTGTTAAACAGAAAGGAAATGAGAAGTAGGAAAATTATTCACTAAGAGATATTATTTGAATAGAAGAACAAAATTCCCCATCAGAACCAACAAAGACATGTATTGTTATTAAAGAGGAAAGTTTGATATACATGTAACTGTCAGTTATTAGGGTGCTCTGTTGAAGATGGGTACTTTCATGTCTTTGTGCATCTCGTTTTAGAGTTATAGTTGTGATTATGTCATCCAAATTTAGAAACATTGTCTCATCTGTAAATGGTCTCGTTAACTGTGCACCAGTCATTGATAAAATAATTTAGCTTTAGTTTTGCTATATTGATTTGCTAAGGGTAAATGGTATTGCAAACATTTTATTGGTTGAAATAATTTTGAAACATCTGTGCTTGTATTAGGAACACATTTATTGCAATTGTTTCAGAAAAATTTTATGTCTCTGCCATGGAGATTGATTGGGGTTGAAATTCCATGTACCATGTGGTTTTGGAAAACCCCCACTTTGAATTAACACTTGTAGAATGTTTTAACCACACTAGGCAAAGGGCTCTGTTGTTCAAAAAAATCAGTCAGACTTGATGCAAGTCACAACCCTGGATAATAACTACAGCACCCTTTATTGAAGTTCTTTTGTTTTTATTTTGTATGACAGGTCACCACCACGGCGAGTGAGAGGAGGAAGGTCTCCTGAAGGAGACAGGCAAGCACAATATTTTGTATCATTTATATTTAAGGTAGAATCTTGTAGGTTCATGCTACAGAAACCAGGAATTAGCTCTGGCAGACATGACCCATTGGACTGTTAGGACT
Source organism: Pocillopora verrucosa (assembly GCF_036669915.1). Taxonomy (NCBI): domain Eukaryota; kingdom Metazoa; phylum Cnidaria; class Anthozoa; order Scleractinia; family Pocilloporidae; genus Pocillopora; species Pocillopora verrucosa. The sequence goes on along the minus strand of NC_089313.1, from coordinate 4,775,564 downwards.
GAATCCTAGTTAAAGAGTTAAAATACACAGCCCAGGCACTTTTTGCACTTTTTCGTTTAGAAGTGGTAGTTTATCTGGGTTTCCAGGGAAGGCTAGAAAATAGCTTTGAAATACAGTGAATTTTGCAAATGGTTATTTTGCATAAAGGCAGATTTGAGTACTTCCTTTGATATAAATGTAGCCTTTGGAAATGCAATTTTGTGAAGTTTTTACTTCTTCTGCAATTTTATCCTCAAGTTTATACTCTTTTTTTTTTTTTGTCAACAGGTGGGGAGGAAGGGGAAGGAGCAGGTCTCGTAGTCCTCGACGTTACTAGTCAACTCAACCATGGTAAGGTAAACATAGCGTCAAACCTGGCATTACCAAATGATATCCAATCAGAGAGCAATGCATAACATTTAAATTTTAACTGGACCAATGAGATTGCTGCAATGTGAAATTAACCCTTGAACTGCCAGAAGTGATTATCATGTAACTTCTCCCAATGATATCCATACATTATCCACCAAACAGGTAATGTGAATACTGAGATATGAGGTGGAAGTTGATCTAACACCAAATTCTCATAACTGATTTGCAAGGAAAATATATAGCAGCTAGAGGGGAGAATTAGCAATCAGATCTTGGGAGTTGAAGGGTTAAAATAAAGATCTAAAAAACTGTAGAGATAGTACTTCATTAGCTAGTTACAAGACTAGTATGGGAGTCTAGCCAATGACCTCCTGCAGCTTACTTGCACAAAACATAGCATGAATGCTTCACATTTATCTACTTATTACTGTTGTTGTTGTTTTTTTTAATCCATATGTTAATTTATCTTTGTGGTTGTCTCATGCTGGTACTCATTCAAATCATTTGAATTGTGTTTGTACAGGAACCTTTGTACTAATTGATTGGTGGACAACTTGTACAAATCAGCCACCTCAACACCATGGAAAATGTTTTTTTTAACATCTACGACTATAACTTAAAGATTCTTTTTCACTTAGTTTGCTGTAAATGGCTGATTTTATGTGGTACAAAAAAAACTGATCTTTTTAATTTTTTCTTATTTTAGCACCAATCATATTTTGTTTAAATGACTCAGTTTACTGAAACTGTATACACTCAATTGTGAAAATGTTGACACCAAAAAAAGCATTAACAATGGACAATGAGACCTCACAGCTTTTATGGTCAGATGTACATGATAACCACCATTGGGTGCATGTGGTGAATGATGGAAGCTATCCAAGCTTTCCTGAAAGAAAGGGATTATCATAAAGAAAGGATTTTACATGAGTAACGAGAGAAGTGAATCACTGAGTATTTATCTGTGCCCACATTCCCTAGGAAGCCATTGGGTCTCATCATCTTGAATTATACTTTTTTTCGTATTCACATGTTCATGAAGGAAACTGACTGTATCAAAATTACTATACCTGTGAAACTTTTAAGATGTTGCATTTTAAACCTTTTGTTTTGTATTCATATTTATTTGTACCCTATTACTCTATTAAAGACGTGAATTAAATTCAAGCAAGAAATGATCTTGTCACCTAAGGTTCTCAAGAAAACATTACCAGTTCTACAATGAGTTTCACTGGGGTGGTGTGCTCTTCATCCTAGGATATGCTTTTCAGGGTAGAGGTTTGAAAGGGGAGGGATTCCACTGGCCTGTGCCAGGGTTTTGGTTTAGGTACATAAGGGAAAGAACAGATGAGTGAATATCAGTCAGAGGCAGGTCTGGTCTGTGCAATCCTTCCTTTCCACCACCTTTTTTCCCCTTGGCTTGAAGTCGACCTCTCTTTTTTGTCTGGTCTTTGTTCTCCTTTTCAAAACACTGGATGACTATTAAGCCAATTTTTTCAGTCTTTTTCACCAGATTGTTCACTTTTTTCCACTGAGTGCTTGTAATTCTTTTGGATTTCAGATATTGATGTGTAGAAAAGGGAAAGGGAAACTACATTTGGCGTGTCTTAATTTCTATTATAATTCATTGAAATTGTTACTAAAATGAACAGCTATTAAAACTTGTTATAATTTTGGAAAACTTTGCCTCTTTCTTTCCTTTGTCCTTGTATTGGCTGCTCTAGAGATGTGTTGCTTTGTTGTGTTAAAATAGAGGTAACACTTGCCATAACATTTTCAAAAAATGATACAATTTGGATCTAAAGCCTTTATCTTTAATGTGGAAGGTCATGGGGTCAGAGCCACTGTGAACCGATGTTCAATTCTAGCAGATCTGAACTTGCGCAAAGATTTAAATTAATGGAAAGTTGTTCAAATAAACAATAGCTACCAATTCGTTAGTATCAAGCAGAAAGTTGATTGATTGTAGACTCGTTGTATCCCCATAGATCTTGTGAAGAAAGTTCAATTTGAGAGAATCAACCGATCGTTTTTAAAATGTCCATGTTAATTATTTTTCTTCAGTATCTTGGGGGAATCCTCCCCACCTCTACCCCCTCCCTAACCTCTGAAAAGCTCGTTCCCAGTTTGCCCGGGATTTATAATGACCAAAATGGCGGAGTATTGGATTCATGAAATACACAAATTGCTTGAGAGTAAATGAGGGTTGTGTTTAGTCTCATAAAATGGAGAATTACCACGTGTTAGAGCTTATTGGAGAGGGCTCTTTTGGAAAAGTCTACAAAGGGCGCAAGAAATACAAGGGTCAGGTAAGGGTTGTGAAATAAGAGCTCTATGTTTTGAATTGACGGCGGGAAAACTGTCAAAATTCTTACATTTTGCACAGGAATTAGATTTTCTTCGTGGAGTTCTTCTAATCTGATATGTTGCATCACTAAAAACAGTTGTTAAAAACTAAATTCATGTTCAGCTGAAAATGTATGGCACAGTAAACTGAGGAATATGACAGCTTAATCACTGTTTACATATGGAGAGTGTTAGTACCTGTATGTAGTGCTCTTTCAACAGAACATACTTGGAAGTATAGGGTGCAGCGGGAATACGATGCAACACAAACATTTTGCTGGAGTTGTATTTTGCATTGAGCTGTTGATCGGGGTGAAGGGGTTAAGAGTTGGAATCCACTGCCTCTCATAAATCTTCAATATAGAAACTTTGTACATGACATTCAGTTATTTATAATACGCTCTATGAATTTAACTTTCAGGTTGTTGCATTGAAATTCATTCCTAAAGTTGGCAGGTCAGAAAAAGAGCTGAAAAATTTACAGAGAGAAATTGACATTATGAGGAACTTGGAACATGAAAATATCATTAAGTTACTGGACTCCTTTGAAACACCCAAGGAGGTACAGTACAGAAGAAGTCTCCAGAAACTGAATAGTTTTTATTTCCACCATTAAAAATTGTCTATTTAACAAATAAATTCCATGTTGATATGCATCTGTTCAGTATTGTATCAGTAATCTTTCACTGTACAGACCCATGGTGATGTGAGATCAATTTAAGATAAAAAAGATAAAATTTAATGATAAAAAAACTACAATGCTGTGGATGGTGACAACATATATGCATCTGTCCTCCAATAGATCATAAGTAAGAACCAATCAAAATGCATGTAGGAATTCAGCTTCTTAAATTACAAAAATTTACTTTTTGCCACATTTTGAGATTCCAGAGAGAAAACTAACCTTTCAAAAGCTGTCCTTAGATTTTAATTTGGAATACTTTCATAGTTAGGTGACCAGAACATAACCTGCACAATGTTCTATAATTGAACTGGTATGTTTGGAAGAAAATTACACATTTTAGATGGCTGTAGTTGTGGTTGTCTGGCTCTTTATTTTCATTTATCTCTTGCTCTGGTTTGAATTGATGTGGTCCAAATATTTGAGTGTAGTCTTATTGGGAACTGAAGTCTGTAATGTCACAGGTAAGTGGCTAATAAGCAATTTTGAAAATGTTGGCATCTTAATTGAATTGGGTACTCTTTGGAATCTTAAAACACTGGCAGTGAAACAGTTTCATTATATACTTTTTAATGACAGTAATAAAAGTGTTTTTTCACTTGACTATACTTCTTCCTTAACTTTGTCTATACTAGAGCTTTTGTTATCACTTAGACTTAAGCAGTTGATGCTATTACAAATGTTTAATATGTTTATTGAATCATCAAGGTATGTGTTGTAACAGAGTATGCTGAGGGAGAATTATTCCAAGTATTGGAAGATGATGGTTCTCTTCCAGAGGAACAGGTTTGTGATGAGTGTTTTTTCCATTGGTTGTCTCTATTGAAAGTTGTGGAAATTTTTTTTTTTTACACTGCCAGGACTTGGGATGATTCATATTGGCTCCACCATTACTGACCTGGCTAGCTTCAGTGTTTATGTATCAGAGTATAAACAGTTTTATTTCCCATCACACGTCATGATTTGTTTGTATGCACATAACACTTGAGGAACGCATAATATTTATTTAAATGATGACATATCAAGCTGTAGTAATTTGCAATATCAAACACAAATAAATTGTCCGAAAACCAAAACAACCCTGAAGGTGGCAGCAAAACATCTTTCCAAATAATAGTTTATATTAATTAATGGTGAGGGGTGGAATTAACTAAGTGATGGAAAACCCTAAGTAAGAGGTGTGTGCCACATCTGATAAAGAGAACTTTGATAATAAAGGGGTGAGTCATAATGCATAGCGCATTCCAAACACAGACTGAAGGGGTACATTAACCCTTTACACCCTAACATCAGTATGCATATTCTCCATACTGTTTTCTATACAATTATTCAGTTGGTGATCATTTCCTTTATTCTCATGACCTTACTATGTGATACAGGGCTTCTACTGTTGGGAGAAATTAGATGCTAGTCACTTTCAGGGGTTAAAGGGTTGACCCATCCAAGGCCAGCCTGACAGATTCAGCACTCAATGAAAGATTTCGTTTGACACCCAAGTTATATTAATTTCATTCTGAAGAGATTTAATGTTGAATTGCTTTTTCAAAAACCACTCAATAAACATGTTCTCTTAGATTTGATGCTCTTTAAAAACTGAATACCAGTAGTTTGAATTGAGACTTCATACTGTTCCATGAAAAAAACTTGTTTCACAATCTTTGAAATTTTTTCAGGTGAGAAAGATCGCATGTCAGCTTGTGAAGGCCTTGTACTATCTACACTCTCATAGGATTCTTCACAGAGATATGAAACCTCAAAATATTCTTCTTGGAAAAGGTGGTGTGGTGAAACTGTGTGATTTTGGGTATGTAGGCAAGAAGTCTTGTTCTATGGATATTCATACCATCATTGGACATTCACTGTCTCTGTATCTGCTTCTATCTTTAAACTCCCTTGACCCAAATTTTGATTCTTCTGATTGATCAATTTTGGCAGGATAAAGTTTATACATTAGTAATGAAAATCATATTTGACTTTTTTCAATATCGAAACAATAACTGTTTCAATAACTTATCACCCCATTTTTGCAACTCGATAAAAATTGTAAGCAACATTTGGGAAGTATCCTTTTGAACATAAAAATATTATTAGGTTGTCAAGCTGAGTTTTAGTTGTAATTTGTTACAAGCGTAGGTATTAAATGGCTACTATTTCAACCATGTCCAGATTTGCAAGAGCAATGAGTATCAACACCCTTGTGCTGACATCAATCAAGGCAAGTTTAAAAACTCCCACAACTAGCAAGATTGGATGCATCATTCTCCCTTACAACATCATACATTTCCTGGTATATAAGATGAGAGAATTTGACATTGCATCAAGTCTGTAATGAAAGAGAAGTTCAATCCTTGCACAATTGAAGCTTTATTCAACAAGACCTTGTGCTTATATACTGAACATGCTGGCCGAACAAAAAAAAGTCAGTGGACATGTACAGATTAACAACTCCGCTGATATGTGCATGGGCACTTAAACTACATAGGAAGCCTAGTAATTAAAGATTAAATTGTCACACTGTCACTACAAAGTCAACACCCTTCAGTTGATGAATCTGTTTATTCTTGCCACCTGGTTGCCACATTCATGGGCAAAACCTGTTGAGACTTTGAAAATCTGTTTTTCTCTCTTATGCGCGATGTGCTTGGTATACATTAACTTTATAAATGTCTTTATTCCATCCCCTTCAGTCAATGTTGCTATTTGTTCTGTAAATTGTGTTTATTTGGTTAGAAAGAACTAGAAACAATATTGACTAGAAGGAGGAAAGGGAAATATTAAGGCAGATGTCGGAACATTTTTGTTCACAATTGTAATGCAGATTGTGTAGTGAAATTGAAAGGATGAGTTGTGTCAATTGCTTGTGTTATCCGCACTTCTTAGTACATTAAAAAATAAAGGAAAAAAAGAAGGTAATAAAACAAAGCTAGAAAAGAATTTGGCCATATTCAACAGACACACAATCAAACCCGCCTAATATTTACCTGGTCACCACTGATTGTTCTCTTTCTTCTTGTAGGGAACTCCATTATACATGTCTCCTGAACTGGTTCAAGAGAAACCTTATGATCACAACTCTGACCTCTGGTTTGTATCTCAAATTGTACATTGTATTTATGTCTCACTGTGAGTGATTTCTCTTTTGTGCTTTAATTATTTTCTTTAGTTGAATTTGATTTTTACTTTTTGTAGATTTTCATAATCATTATCCTTTTCATTATTGTCAACACTGATGTCGTCATTGTCATTGTCATCATCATCGTCATGGTCATGGTCATCATCTTTGCCATGGTCATTGCCATCATTGCCATTATCATTGTCATTATCATTACTATTGAAATTTTCAATATCATTAACCCTGTAGTTGTCATAATTTTCATTATCATAATTATTTATAATAACTACAAGGCAGTGAGAGGTAGAACTTTAATCTCTGGTTTGGAAATTTGTAACATCTCTAGTCATGTATAGTTCATGCCAGAAAATTTAGCTCTGTACATAAAATGAAGGTTACACAATTCTGTTAAAGGATGGTACTAATTGTGTGCTACTATTAAATATACATTTTTATTAGTTGTTTATTAGATTTAATGTGTGTCAGATTCTTTATGTATTCTGAAATACCAGTATTTGTTTTTGAAAATCATTTTTGAATAACTTTTACTCTTATCCATATTTTTTAGGTCAGTTGGGTGTATTTTATATGAACTGTTTGTTGGAACGCCACCGTTTTATACCAACAGTATATTTCAGCTTGTGAACCTTATCTGCCGGGTATGTATCAATGTGTTGGTAGTAATGGTTTTTGCATAATTTTCTTCTGGATTCAAATTCTATCGGTATTTTTAGAGACACCTAATAATTAAATGTTTGAACCTTGATCAGGACACTGTCAAATGGCCAGAGAATATGAGCCCTGATTTTCAGGTTGGTAAAATTACTCTGTCATGAGATAATTATGTGAAATATATCAGCCAATGACTTAAAGTGCTGGACTTCAACACATAACTAGATCAAGGTATTTTCATGGTACTGTACCACTCAGAAACTTTATTCCGTGCTTTTCTCAAATTGGTTACTCACATAGAATAATATATCAAACTGACATGTAAATTTGAGCAAAAAACAATCGTTTAAATTCCAAAAGAAAAAGACTTTTGTCCAGTCATGAGCTTTATTAACAATTCCTGTGATTTCAAGTACAATTCAAATAACAACCATCAAATATATTTGTCATAACAACACACTTGGTGTTCAGAGAAAAACACTTTACTCTCACATGTACTTAATCCTCCTCAACCAAAACAAACAAAAACATATCACAATTTTTAAATGTTTTTTCAGAGTTTTCTCCAAGGCCTTCTCACTAAAGAACCCAAAAAAAGGCTTTCATGGCCTTATTTACTCAGACATCCATTTGTAGCAGATGGAATAAATGGTCAGTTAAGGTCATACTGTTTATTGAATTTACACCTGTACTTAGCTTTTGTCACAATGTTTTCAAACTGGGTTTGATTTTCAAGAGAGTGTTTACAATAACAGAGAATAACTGTGCCAAGGTTTTAGTCACCTGGTTACCACAGCTATAACATTGTGCAGTGTTGTCTTAGAGTGTATAAGCCAATTTCAGTCAGTTTTGTAACATTATTTGTCATAAATAGTATTTTCCAGATTAACAGATGTGATCGTTACACTGCAACATCACACAAAACCTGTGGTTGACTGTAAAAATACTGATTTATTTTTAAGGTTTATGAGCTTATTTCACTCAGTTTTCATATCTTATGATTGGAGTTTGTGAAGTCATGATTTCCTGATTCAGGTCAGGAAACTTTCTTTTCAAGTCACTTGTCCCTTCAGTTTGTTTTGCTTGTCTGGATCACAAGCTGATGATTTTCCTTGTCCAAATGACAACTTTTTCCCATCCCATACATTCAGATGGCCCAAGTTTCCTGCCCTGAAATTGACAGGTGTGTCCTTAGACATGAGTGAGTTAAAATTCCTTGTCATTGAATCCTTTTTTTTTTTAACTTTGTGAATTAATATTCTCCTGTTTTGGTCTCCCATCAGAAGCTGAATTGGAAAGATTTAGTACTCCGGAGATGTTTGAGAAATTTGGAAATTCAGCAAGCAATGTCAATAAAACTGCTAAGACTAAAGGAAAAACTCAGGAAAGCAAGACAAAGGTTTGTGGGACAAGGCTTCTTTGTTTATACAGTTGCATTTTCAAATCTTTTTACTTAAACTTGTATGATTAGATGAACTTACAACTAAACAGGGATTTCCAAATGACGAGTGCTAATTCCACAACCAGGCAGAAATGCAGCAGAGATTGAACGAGCATGTTTCTATCCTCATCTTCTCACAGATCCTTGCTTACACTGTATGCATGGACCTTGAATTGAAGCCATCAAAACTAGATCAGTTTGTAACTTGCTTTTGGAACCTAAACTTGGCTGTTAAGAGTCATTCGTTTGAGACAAAAGTAAAACAAGTTCTCAAATAAAGTGTTAACGTTGTTGAAATTCATTGCGTTTTGATTACATGACTGTGGAACTTAAATTATTAATTTTTTCTCTTTACAATAACCAAAAATGCAGAAAGAGGCTGGTACTGGGGAGGTACGTCCATCATGGATAAGAAAGCTTCAGCAACAGCAGGAAGGAACACAGCAAAATAAACAGAAAGGAAATGATCCAAAACAAGAAAACAAAGAAAAAGGGAGACAGGAATCAAAAAAGAAAGCACAGAGTAATATACCAAAGAAGAAAAAGCCTCCTTTAGTAAAGGAAACAGAAACAAAACCAGTGATAAGTTCTAAAGAGGCCAAAGAGAAGGTGAAAACTACGGAAGAAAAAGCTGTTGATGGTAAGAACCTAGAGTCATTTTTTTTTGTCAGCTGATAATTTTCATACTCACTTTGTCCTTGTGATGCTATTGATAAAAAAAAACTGATCTGGACTATGAGCAGTTAATTTGTATAGTTTTTCATAATTGGAAACAAAGATCACCCGGCAACATAAAAGGGACATGGAAAAACTTGTAATGATAGATCAGAATGGCAGAATTACTAAAGAGAAGGTGTGAATTGCAACAAAATGAAAGAGGAAGATGATAATTTACATTGTTTAACATGTATGTGTAGATGATTGGGAGGTGAAGCTGGATGACAGGCCTGTTACTACTGACAGAGTAGGACATGAAATCAGTGACGACTATGACAGAGAGGTATCAGTTATTGAACAAGTCTTAGCTGCGGCAGTGAAGAGAAGAGAAGAAAAGAGCAAGACTGGCCATGGAGGACAGGTGAACAGCAAAAATTAAAGTTTTCATATCCACTGGCTGATTGAATATTGATGATGATTTTGCAAGGAGAGGTTATATAAATCACTCCTGGGACTTAATCCTTTGATCCCAAATAGTGACTAACATCTAATCTCTCCTTACAATATTACCCCTGAATCAAACAGTAATGTTGTGGGAATAAAGGAAATGATCACCAACTGAAGAGGCTCTTGACTTTTAAACAAATTCTCCTTGTCTGCACCTCAGTAAATGTCTAGAGAACAGTATGGAGAATATGCATACTGATGTTAGGGTGCAAATGGTCAAAGGGTTGAATATTTATTATTTTTAATTAGGAGGAACTTGATAGTGAAGAAGAATGGGACTACCTTGTGGAACTGACCGACAAGATTGCGACAAGTAGTTCTCAAAAAGACAGCAGTGAAGAGGATGATAGGATTCCAGAGAAACTTATGACTGATGCAGCTTTTATCAGTAAAGTGCAGAGTTCACTAGAGACTGTGGCAGTACAAGTCTTAGATGGCCTGCTGGAGGGAGCATCTCGTTTTCGACAAATTTTGAGAGTGTTAAGAAGTTTGTTGATGACTGCTTGGTAAGTAGCTCTTACATGTACCTTTGTTTTTTGTAGTGATATTAACCTTTCAGTTCCCTGGTCTGATTTGTAACTCTCAGTGCTATTTGTTGTGCAGTTTATTGCAGGTTGCTTATTATTTTTTGAGACTTTTGTGTTTAATGGAGATTACTTGTTCAAGTTGATAAGTGCATCTATCCTCATCAGCTGTTTGCTGGTTAATGCTGTTGAGGAGGCTACTTAATTTTGTCCATAACTTGTGAAGTAAAGATTCTCACCAGTTGTCTGCTGGTTATTGCCATTTAGAGAAATTATGTCAATGACTCGTGGAGTAAAGGGTTAAGTTTAAACCAAGATACTTATTCCTGCTTGCTAATTTGCTAAAAGAGGTTAAGTCTATGTCATATTAGATTTTCATTGTTATTTAATTCTAAATATCTCTTAGTCTACTGACAATATTTAACCAGCTGTCTATTTCACATTAAAAATTTAAGCCCACCAGAAGTTAAGTTCAAATTTTCAAGCTCACTTGGTATTCCTGAGGACAGTGTCACTCTCTTGGTACAGTTGCTTAGAAAATCTGGTCTTTCTCAGGTAAACATTACATATTTTATAATTATACCTATAGATATTGCTCATAGATAGATATTGTAAGACAGCCAAAACGGTTAGCTCAACAACAGATTTGAGATTAAGATTTACAGGTTTATTAAATCAAGACAAACAATGAAAACAATTTAAAAAAAGGGGAACAAGCAAGACATAGGTTATTGTAAGCTGTGCATGCTAAAATGGCTGGAATAATTCTTTAGAAGACTACTGAAACTGTGTGTGATGAACCAACTGAAATGAACTGATTTACTGAACAGGAAGTAGCCAATTTATAGGGGAAAGGAAGAAAATATAACAAAATCTATAAACTAAATAAGGCTAGGGAGTGACAGTTGAACATACATCTACCGATATCTACAGGGTTAACAAAAAAGAACTATGATTATAAAGAAGAAAGTATCGAAAAGAATGCAATTGGAATATCTAAAGTACCTGTGTGGAAAAATAAGAAGAACCAAAAAAATATATGTGAAAATACACTTAAAAATACCCTAAAGTAACCTTGTCACGTTGATCTAGTGATTTAAAATTAACGTCTGTTTTTCCTCAATGTAGCAGCCATGGGCAGTCCAGGTTATTGTGGATTTGCTGAATTTGATGACAGTTTACCTTAGGAGCTGCATTCCTTTAGGCAGTGACTTCATGAAAGAAAGGTGAATTAGATCGCATTGACTTTATATTTTTGCCCTTTGTGTGCTCATAACATCATACACAGAGATGAAGTCCTATTTGGTCTGTTATCATTATCATTATCATTCCCACTTAGAGGGAGTCCATTGTGTCAATCACGAGAACGATCAGAGGCGTAGCTAACACTTTGAAAGATTTCCACGTCTTATCGTTATGTTGCTGCTCTATCATATGTGTCAGTAGGTTCATATTCATGCCATATCATTTATAGTTTCCTTACTTTGAAATGTAATTCTGCATATGACTACCCTTTTTCCCTTTAGTTCAGCTATTTTGAGCTATGGAAAGCAACTTACGGGTGTTTTACCAACACTGATGCAGCATAGCCAGGACAAAGAACTCTCCTTACGACAGGCAGCCTTAGAGGTGTGTTCCAAATTATCGTATTCTTACTGGTAGTTCACTTATCTTGGAGATTCTTGGCCCTTTATCCTTACTTTCAAGAATCACCATGATTTTTTTATTTAGTTAATTCACAAAGAAACTAGATGTGATTACTGGGCACTATTTTGCATGAAAAATTTTTATGTTAACAAGCTGTCTTAAAGTTGAGTTTCGTTTGCCCATCAAACGTGAGGACAAATGTAAGGGTTTTTCATGATATTAGAGGACTGAGATGACAAAGGTTAGTTATAAAATAAAATAATCTTCTGAGTAGATGACATGGAGCTTTTTCAAAGAGTAAGGAAAGAAGTCGGCAATTTCATTGGTTTTTACTTTACTTCCCCCCCGTGTGCTACGTTTTCAACCAATCTGATTAAAAGCTTGACGTGACTTCTCTTGTGCAAACAGTGCGTTCAGTATCTATGTGAAATGATAGACAAGCACGATGATGCAGTAGCTGAAGAGTTCTACGACAATCTTATTACCTGTGATATAAAGACCGTGGATTGCCTCATTTCTGCGCTTCATGGGGAACCAAGTGCCATACAAAGAGTTAAAGGTACAATTTATGGTTCAGCTCTATTCGAAAAATTTTCAATTGAGCATCGAAAGTAATCTGGCATTGGTTCGGGTTTGCTTTACCTCGGGATGTGATTGGTCCATAAAACACGCGCCACTTTCTTAACCAATCAGCTTCAAAACTAAAACCAAAAGAGATTGGTCACCTACATTTTCCCGCTATGAGCAGTTTGCTTGTTTATACTTTGAATTCTGATTGGCTTTTTGTGATATTCTCTTTTCTTGTTGAAATCACGATAATTATTTTTGTTCTATGTTATTCAGTTCAAAAGTGCCTATCTAGGTTTCAGAGATATATAGGACTAAAGGTTGGTGTAGAACTGATTCCGATTTAGTGCCATAAAACCATAACCGAAGTAATCACAACGGCCAGTCAATAAGAAGGAGCCAATAAGGACGCAAAGGACAGCGCGGGAAAACGCGAGGGACTAATTCGCGATAAGTTTTAGTTTTGAATCTGAATTGTTGAGAGAATAGCGCAATTTTTGTGGACCAATCACATAGCAAAAGCAAAAGCAAAAGCAAAACAAATCCTGATCACTTTCGATACTCTTTGCTCTATTTGACTGCGGATCGAGGGTCTTTTTCTGTCTTTGTCGATTTGTTGTGTTATGTTCTTGCACAAGACACATAACTCTCACTGTGTACTTTTTACGACTTTGAATTTTTTTCGAATTAGGTGCGATCAGTGATTCTCCATCTGCGAGGGCGACGATAATGCGCCCGCAAGTTGTTGCTTTAACGACGTTACTGGCTCTGGTGACCTCTTCAAAGACTACAAATAGCAAGTCCAACACAAAAGGAAACTTAGCCAGCTTTGTAGCAAAGAAATTACTTCACCCATCTAATGAAAACTGCGTGGATTTTCTACACCAGTTTCTACACCACAAAGCCTCGTCTTTGTCAGTCTTGAACTTTCTTGCTGAACTTTGCATGGTGTCCAGGGACTTCAGTCTGCATCTTACGAGACAAGCAAAATGGATAGTTTCGTTAACAAAGTGTTTAACAAGCTGCAATGGAAAGGATGCCAATTGCAAAGAGACTTGTTCTGTTTTACAAATTTTGTGTTGCATGGTGACGAATGCAGAGAACATTCCTACCGAGTAAGTGTAAATGCAATTGCGGGTTCAAAGTCCGAGCAATTTTCACGTGAGCGTCGAAAGTAATCTGTGATTGGTTCAGAAAACTGATGCCACTTTCTCAACCAATCACAAATCGCGGCTTGGTCGCTTGCGTTTTCCCTCGCTTTAGGCAATTGGTTGTTTTTACGTGGAATTCTCATTGGCTCTCAAATGTAGTTTCCTTCCTCTGACTGACCTTTGTCGTTAGTTTGGTCTTGGTTTTACGAAACTCAATCAAAAAGCACTCTTTTGCTGGTTAAAAGTAATCTGGTCTTACTGCTTTACTTCGCTTTGTGATTGGTTTAGAGACGCATCTGCTTTGTTTATTGTCGCAGGATTTCCGATTGCGCAGACCACATTGTCTCCATTTTCACTGGGACAAGTGTGTTTACAATCCAAGTTCTGTCAGCCATGTTGCTTGCGAGACTGACCAGTTCAGATCCCAAATTGCAGTTTGATCAGAGTGAACAGCTTTTAGACGCCATCGCTACAGCTCTGACAGGAATTCCACCGGTAAGTGGTCAACAGCTCCTCTAGCAACCTAGCTAACTTCTCTGAGTTTCAACTTGCTTGCGCTTTTCCTAAAAGGGGAATGAGCCAGTAGTAGTGTTAGAGGGTATTACAGTATACAACCAATCAGAGAAGAGACCTATGTACCGCTCGGTAAAAACGGAGAAATCATATGGCTAGTGTGGCAGTGTGACTCCTTACGCCTGAAAACGTGAGCCTTGCATGTGATAGCTTTACACTAGGGTGACAATGGGATTGCGTTACATCAAATCGCCATTTTGGATGGCAATACGAACTTGTGATTGGTTTATTTGTACCACATGGTACATAATTCTCTTCTCTGATTGGCTCTGTATCATAGTGCCCCATAGTGTCAGTCAAAACGTCTCACTGAATCAAATGGTTTTTTTTTTTTCAGATTCCACAGATGCTTGTTGGAGTCAATGGTGGCCTTCTGGATGGCTTTACAGAGTTGCTAGAATATTGCCTCATGCAGGTTTTTAAACGTTTGCTCCATGTTTTCTTACCGCTTCTTTCAGTGGTAACTGTGTGTACTTATATGTTGTATCAAAACTTTAACGGTTAACATTTAGTACGAAAAAGACTGTGGTTAAAAGTTTGTTCGGTCCTTCTCAATCAATCGGATGGTGGACCAATCACGATTTGGTTGCTCACGTTTCCCGCTTCTAAAGAAGTGCGTTCATTGGGCTACGTTCGATGTCTTTTGTTGGAGACGTATTCAGTGTTCTCCCTTATTTTAAACACGAAAGTTAAAATAAATTCTCAAACCAGTAGGGCAATCCTTTTTTCGGTTGAGTTTCAAGAATTCTAAGCGATTCAAGACAGTAATAAGAGGTGCTACTGGTGTTAAATTTTACCGATTACTTTGTACGTACAGGATAGTGGGTCCAGGGTGCATTACCAAGTTGTTGAGAGCGGTCTTTGGAACAGTGTATGGTGTGCAGTTGGTCTTGCTCTGAATACAGAACCAGAGGAAGCACTAGTTTTGAGGTAAGTTATTATTTATCGCCTTAGAAAGGGGCAGAGGGAATTGGGGGGGGGTCACAAAAATTTAAAATTCCCCGACCCTCACCCCTCTAGAAGTACTAGTTTTGAGGTAAAAGATCAGTCACTATTTATCGCCTGGGGGGGGGGCCAGAGGGAGTTGGGGGATCACATAAATTCATAATCCCCCAAACCCCCCCCCCTCTTGTTTTGAGGCTAGGGATCAGTCATTTTTTACCGCTAGGGCGGAGAACAGAGGGGATTGGGGGCTAAAAAAAATTCAAAATCCCCCGGAGAATGGAGAAATGGAAAATTTACGTTTTTATTTTGTTATGATTTATGTCAATGAGCAGTAAAGTTATTAAGGTATGATGTTCTCATGAAAGTTGATAAAAGCGATTCATTGCTAAATTTTCATTTCTTTCTCAGGGATTTAGAGGCTGTGATGGAAGAAGTGGACGTCAGAGTGGGTGTTGTTCAGTGGGGGGTGATATCACATATTGGCTTAGAACATCTCTTACGTGTTTCGCATGACCTGTTTACCAAAGTAAGTCTGAGTATCAAGGAAGTTTGATGACGTTTTCCGTTATTTTTAATGTTTTGTTTTCTACGTTAATTAGAGTTGAAATAAGTTTCAGTTGGCCAAGACTGAGGTAGAATTTATTTTTTCTTTATTTAGGTCCCGTTGCAGAGTATATTGAAGTTTGTTGAACCTCCTACACATGCAGTCTCTTGTTTGATTAGAATGCTTACAACATCGTTCGTGGAGCAGCTATCTAAACAGTGAGTGTTTCAACCTTTTCTGGGAATACTCTATTCCTACTCTTCTCTGACCATAATACCATTCGGTGGCTCCGGGTCGAGAGTCCTGGGTTCCATATCTAGTCGGGTCAATGTGTTGTGTTCTTGGGCAAAACACTTCAGTCTCACCATGCCTCTCTCCACCCAGGAGTACAAATGAGTTCTAGGGAATTGTCAGGGAAATCGTCTTCTCTTCAGTGCCTCTACGTGGGTGAGAAAAAGTAAGGGGGTCACTTGCACCCCAGAGCTCCACGAAGAGAATTTTAATTTTCTTTTTTTTGCATGAACCTTTAACCTTCAAGTTGAGGATCACTCGCTGTGTGATTAAGTAAATGATAATCGCGTTTTAATTTCAACGCAACGACCTTGTTTTTATCTTCCAGTTTAGCTAGTTTTACGTATGAAAAGAAAGGAGATGAAGGAGATGTCCTTCAAGCTTTTATGAGAAAGGTAATTTTTTACAATCCTGAGCGTGAATTCTCTTCTCATGTTACAAATCTTACATCTTTTTTCTCGAATTGGATCTCATGGTATAGAAGTGATTATACCCACAGTTTACCTATGGTAATAGTCATCGTTACTTTTTGCCAACCAGTAAGACCAGGTCTGTGGTAAGTCTTACCTAAAAAATCCCCTAGGGGTAGAGCACTTCCCAGAGTTGAATGTACGTGGGTTCCTTAACAAAGGAGTATCTTTCTCAGAATAGTGATTTTAGACCAGGGGAAGGGGGGGGGGGGGGAAGTGGAGTTGGCGAGTTGGGGTATAGAAAGGAGTAAGGAAAACTGTTATCGATGTGCTAAGAAAGCGTTGAATGATAGATTTGAAGGGCTGCTCAAGAAAAATAGAGGGGAAATATACATCTTTTTTCCTCGCTTTTTGTCAGAAGACGCTACAAGGGTATGGTGCTTTGTTGCGGGTACATCATAGGGGAAATCATTTTCCATTGGAAGGCTATTTGGACCTAAGTCGTACGCAAAGGGGTAACGGTTTGGCTCGGGGCATCCCTGTACCAGAGATTTTAAAGAACCGTTTCTCCCCGTGGGATTAACAAACACAATTAGCTTCAAAGTTTGGCCTTATTTGTTGAGACAAATAAAACGTCCTTGGTAAATGTGGTCAGCACACGTAACTGTTCCGCACGATATATACTACTAAAAAAACGCACGATATATACTACTAAGAAAAAAGTTAAATAGTTCAACATAGTGTCTAAGCGCTTGTATGTGATATTAGATGTGCTCCATAATTAAGTAATGCTTAGCGTGCAACCATCGAGTTATGGATGCACGCGGGAAGTTGCTACGCACGAAAGTAGCTAAGAGTCTCACGAAACGATAGCCGAGAGCGACTCTAGCTTCTTGAGTGCTTAGCAAACCTCCCGTGTGCATCCATAACTCGATGGTTGCTTGCTGCACACTAAACATTTCTTTTAGAACATTGAGACTTTCAAACATCTTTCGTTTCGTGTTGAAAAAAGAAAAGTAAAACAAACTGATGTCAGCATGCAACCCACGGGTAAAAGAAAAGGATGGAGTGTATTATCTAATCAGAGCGCGCGCTTTTGTAAAGCTAAGCTATTATACGCATTTCCTTCAGTCATGACCATTCTATGAAATTCTTTGCAGATCATCAAGATTTTCTACTTCCCGTTTGCAGTTGACATCGAGGAACATCTCCTTCACGATACACAAAGGTGAACACGGCCACCGTGAACATGTTTTGTCTTATGTGGGGTATCTTTTGCTTTATACTAAAACACTTTCTGTCTGTGTTCTCTTACACAAGTACTTTGTACGAACACCGACTTATTCCTAACCTGCTGGAGTTTTCATCAAAGTTTTTGCCTGTAGAAGACTTGGAGCTTGCTCTCGGTAAGTAAGATATGCGATCTTGTCGTTACAAGAATTTTGGTGTCAGACAAGGAGTGGGAAAAACCCAACAGGGCTGATAGGAGCAAAGGGGGGGTTTACACCTCCTGGACCCTCCCTTTAGATCTGACCTTGCCTTTTTTCGGAGAAAATGAAGATACTTAAGGAAAGTGACGTGTTAATCGCAACAAGCAACGAAAGGATTAATACTTCACTGTTATTCACTAGTCACGGGAAAAACGTGACAACTTATCTGAGGTCTGGTGCGTTGCATCTTTATATTAACAGAGCAGAAGTCTCCCAAGAAACAAAGTGACTTTGTTCGCAGCTTATCCCTGTTGATTCTTTTTATTATTATTATTATTATTATTATTATTATTATTATTATTATTATTATTATTATTCTGTGTGCATTTTCAGGACTGATCGCTAGGTTGGTTTTTAGTGATGAAATCTTTGTAACACAACTAGCAAGAGATATCACAAACCAAAAGGTAAACTTAGAACTACTGCTGTCCAAGAGAAAAATACCAATGATCCTGCTCAATAAGTAATCAGAGTGAAGCGAGATTTTTCTAATTTAAGCGGATTGTTGAAGAAATGAATATTTTTCTGACTTGTTTTCTGACCTGATGCTGTTCACAAATATTACAATTTTTATAAATTGTTTGGTTAAATTAAGGATGATTTCCATGTCGTTTTTCCAAAAACGGCTTAACCCTGTCTTAATAACCGGCCCTCGCACATAAAAATATTTCATCTACAAACTTTACGCTCGTATGTTTTTTTAGTCACCCTTTCTGACCTAATGAACAACTTTAATTGGATGACCTTTTAATTTTACTTTAGGCTGAACCTTTCCTAACTTCACTGGTGTCAGCAGATAACTCTGTTACTCTCTTGAATGACGTCATTACGATTTTGAGTCATGTATCTCGAAGTTCTTCCGAGTATGTTGCCATGGTTACAAGAGTCTTGCAAGGTGATCGAGGTAAGGTATAATATGTCAGAGGTATTGAAATTATATGAATTTTTCTATTTTTCTTTTTTTGGAAAGCTTAGATAAAGCTGAGTCTCCCTTTCAGAATCATACGAGCCCCTGTACAATCTGCTCACACACACGAGTTCGGCTGTCAGTGCCAACGCCTGTGGCATGCTGGGTAATATACTGAAGCACTCTGCCGTTTTTTATCCTGTTCTTCAAAGGTAAGAATCATTGACTCAAACTGGAGAAGATAATTTGGGATCTGACTTCTTTTGTAATTATCATTAGAGCTTTCCTTTGCTCTTTGTTGTTATTTACAATTAAGTTGCACAACTAATAAGGTCGATGAAATCGTGTGAGGCTCATCGTCAATGATATTACTGATTGACATCACGAGGAGCCAATGACAGCTTAAGTAAATGACGTAAACAAGTTGACCTAAACCGCGGGAAAACGCGGATGGCGATGGCGTGATTGGTTTCACTTGCATTTGATTGGTCGAGAGAATGGAGCAATTTTAGACGACCAATGACAGAGCAGGAAAAACGTAGCAATTCCGGATTCCTTACGACATTGTATGATCAAAAACAAGAGGAACGTTTTGAATTTCCATTTAGAAAATTACTTCGGCCCTCTTTACCGAATCATTACACATTGCTTTCTTTACTTGCAGAACGAATTTGTTGTCAACTTTGATCAGCTGTCTAAAGAGTGATGACACCAATGTTCGAAAGGTGATTTGTTACTGCTTTTCTTGATCTGTATTGTCTCGAAGAAGGTATAGATTTCAGAGGCCTGGTCTGAAAACAGGTGTTGGGTCAGGGTTTGGAGAACTGGGTGGCACACATCTACCAAGAATTTTGAGGAATTATCCTCGCCCTCGGGGTTCACGCAAACGGGTGTCTGTCTTGGAGCCGTTTGTGTAAGGATGTTACAGTATTGCAGCTCAGTTTAGGTGAATGTAGTTATTCCTCAATTTTTTTCTTTTGGATCTCTTTAAGGATTAATGGACACTTGTGTTATCAGATGTAAATTTGTGGTTAGCATTTGTAATAAACGCGAATCCCAGTCAATCTAATATTGTTCTTGCTCGATTTATTCGGTTACATATCAAACTATTGGTTTTAACAGTTCCTTTCTAGAACCTATCATGCTGCCTCAGGAGCTTGATCACGGCCAGTGCATCTTGGAAAATTGAGCCTGGATTTTTCAAATCTAAAACAACTCAAAATATTACTGCTTTCTCCTTTATACTCCTCGTCTTTGTTTTGTTATCTTTGTTCAGGCCGCCACTTTTGCTTTGGGAAACGCAGCGTATCATAGCGACTCACTGTACAAAGCTCTGACACCAGCTGTACCTCTTTTGGTTGACTCACTAACAGACTCGGTGGCGAGAACACGAGCTAATGCAGCAGGTGAGAATCTTGTAAAACTCTTTAATAGTCTTATAGAATAAATGAAATCCTTCTTAAAAATTAGTGCAATCAGTTCCAATTTCTTGGTCACTGATAAATTGATATGCAAGCATATTACAAGACTTGTAAGGGGAAATCTGCTCACTGGTAAAGTTTGCCTGTCTTCGTATCTCGCTCTTAAACGGCCGTGTCTCGATAAGAAATATCAGTTTAATTACATTCTTTCCATGTATGCCATTTGTCTAGCACCACAACCATTTTTTTTTCTTGGACTGACAAGGCCATATGACAAGGTTTTGCAAAGGATTGTGTGGTATTGAACTGTGTGGACGGCTGGGCCACTTGCTGAGTTTCATTCCTAAAGAGGGTATGCATCTTTGATGGTGCTCTCGTTGTCGTTAGGAAAGGGATAACGGAACTCTGCGTTCCTCCCCAAGATTTTGTTTCATGAAGACTGCTTGTTGATGGTGATATATTCTAACTTAGGGAATTGTTTTTTATTATGCCCTCACCGAGCAGTTTGTTTCTATTCCGCGCAGGCGCTTTAGGTAATTTGGTGAGACATTCGCCGTTGCTCTATCAGCAGTTAATCAAGGCACAAGCACCACATGGGTAAGGAAATTGTTACTTTTGAATCTTCTGCAGTTCTACCTTGCAGTTCGGATTTGAATTCGTGTTTTAAAATTTACTTGAACAATACTGATTAGTTCGAGGACTTCTTACTTATCCTGTTTTAGTGTTCTCGACATGGCCTGCAATGACGGACACGCTGAGCCTCAGGATGCAGCTTTGAAGACTCTGAGACTTTTCTGCAGAAATCCTCGGTGCAGACAGGTTTGTTAATGATGGACGTGTGCTCCAAATCTTTGTTTTTGACCAGCTCTTTGCTGGATCTCCTTAGCTTGAGAGACGGGAGGTTTTTATGTTAGGGAATCGTTACCGTGGAGAGATACACTGGACTTTTAGAAACAAGTCTTTTCCATCTCTTTGCACTTTCTTTTTCGCACAGGTCCTTGTATCTCTTGGAATTCAACAACGGCTCCTCAGGTTCCTGGAAAGATCCCGGATGTCTGGAGCCTGCAGTCAGCAATCCAGCGTTTCTTCAGTTCCCAGTACTGCGCGGACTAATGATAGTGTAGTATCTGAACATTGTGTTCGTATACTGAACAAGCTTAAAACACGAGGAAGTGACGCTTAACTAAACCAAAAAGACAGTGTAGAAACATCACTACGATGATGAAGGCTGTGGAAACCTGAACAGTTGATCTGAAACCGCAGAGTGGCGTTTGACAAAAAGAAGTGGACTAAGAAACACTTTTCGTGTTAAGTATGACAAAGGTAACTTACAGCTTGCTCTGGTCATCAGTGCGTTTTGCGATTGGGTGTCGTAGAATCAACACCAGGACTATAACAACAAACGGAAGTGTGACAAGGAGCCAGTACTGGAAATTCCTATGTTAAAACCAGCGACACTGCCTAAAGCGTCGATAAGCGTGAGTGTCAAAAACGCGATAAGTCGTGGTTTTAAATATGACTAGTCGGTTGGAACATGCAAGTTCTCTAACTAATCACAGAGCATGTGCATGCAAAACCGACGAAATTCTGAATTACTATCGGCACTCCACGTAACAAAGATTTAATTTACCTACAGAGGAGAAGGAGAGTTCTTTCAGTGAAAAACTATCCAGGGAAGATACAGATTATAGACAACAAAAAATAGGTCACCCATAGGTTATCACGTGAGAGACATAACGAATTGCTGGAGAGACATGAGGGTACTACGTGACGCACATAAGGTTATCACGAGATGATGTGTGTGCCGAACACAGAAAGAAATCACTAGGCCTGCTGCTCTTGGCGTTTGTGTTGAGGGGGGTAATCAGAAATGATGAAAATCTCTTTTCATCTCCTAATTTCAGTACATTATCTAACAAGCAGGTTGTAAAAATAGAGTAACTTATTAGCTTAAGGGAGTTCTCTTGATGCAGCACCAAATTCTCTTAACTTTATTTGAGGAAAATTTTTAACAGCAAGAAAAGAGAATTACGCTTTAGTTCCTGGGAGCTTAAGCGTTGCAAAATAGGTGAACGGGTCATGCTTAGTTATTTAGTTCTGGTCAGCGGCTGTTTTCCTTCAGATCAAAATACGACCTGGAGGTTTTTAAGCCAAAGACAAAGTTGTATGCAGTTATTTAGATTTTTGTTATTTTGCGCGAAGGCCAAGGACAATAAGGAGTTCATCGACTTTTTAGAAACGCAAATGTTATCAGAGATGCCATTTCTTAGAATCGCACTCACTTAAAGGAAAATACTGTATATATTCAAAAATATATATTTACTGTTTGCTAAATCAACAGAAGTTATTTATGACTTTAGAGTGTTATTTCATTGACTTATTACAAATATAGGAGTTGATACATGTTCTATTTGACTTCTCTGGGCGTTATTTTTTTAAGTGTTTACAAACCCAAACAAAAGTTTGTAAGCGTGTAGCGAGATCTGTTTTCCGAAAGCATTTCACTTCCCTCGACACGCCCATAACACGGCAAGCAGTTAGTATTTAGAGAAACAGACAGACCTCTTTTATTCCGAAATGTATGGGAAGGGATGGTTGGGGCATAGGTGTCGTTATCACGTGCCTGGCGCAACACAGTGGTCAAACGTCTGCGCACGTGCGATCGTTGTAAGGACTGGGAAGCGTGCATTCATGTTCTCTGGACCAAGTTGTTTCACAGGAGTTATAAAGAACCGCACAAGCCAGTTACTCACGATTTTCAAAAACTTTATTGCATATTTGTTAAAGCTCAATCAACAGGAGACTCGTAATTGAATGAGCCTTGTGGTAGAAAAGTCTTCAGTTTTCCTTTTCCTTCTTTTCGTTCCTTTTAAACAAATCTATCTCGAATTTTAGAATAGTGTGCAAGGTAAATGGCGTGTGGGTGACCACTATTGATTCACTTGCTCATGCCTGATGTGTAACCGCTGTTTTGTTTAGCGCCGTCGCGTACGCGAGGAAACAAGTTTCTTTCAAAAATGGATTTTATTTTTTCAGGTCACGTTTTTGAGGACAGGTGTTAAAATATATATCGCACGGAAACATAAATTTTAAGACAACAAAAAGCTAGATGATTGATGTTGAATTTAAAATCTTTTTTTAATCCACGCAGTACGCTCAAAATTTCCATATGAATAAAAAACAATCTCCGGGACCAACTTGGCAATTTTTTCGGCAGACATCAATAGCTTTCTCACTCTAAAGGCTTAGCTTTAGATGGCACATTGTTCCCCAACACGGAATAATATATGTAGCTGACTGTCACAAGTTATTTGGGGTTTTAGTCGGTACTTTATGCCGGGAAATCTTATAAGTATCCCTGACTTTTGATTTACAGTGGTTGGATTAGTCACGTCACTGTCTGATGGATAATATATTTGAAATTATGGGTAAATAAAACGAATGAAATTTAAGTTAAATTTTTTTCAGCAGTATTTTCATCCATTCTTCTTTAGAACTGCGTGTTCAACTCGTCAAGGAAAGAGTAAAGCGGAGGAAAATATGAATAATACTGTAGGCCAACAGTGTTTCCTAATTGGATTGTGAGTTTAGACCAGCTGAGAAATATAAGGGTTTAAATTCAATAAGGTAACAGCAGCGCTTATTATGTCAACATTTTCAACCCACTCACCAATGTCACGTGGTGACAGAGCGGTAACGCTGAGTCACTCATTTGTTTGGTTTCGATCATCTGTTTCTTTTAACAAAAGAATGCTCTCATAACTGTCCCTCTTTCTGGTAAAATAGAACTAGTATAATTTTGGAAAAATCGAATGGAACATAGTCAAGTCTATGTACAGCCCATCCTCAATTCAAATTATGCCAAAATGGTACGTGTCCATTGTTTCTTTGGAGGAAGAAGTAGGATACTTGCTTTTGCCAGGCTCTTGGGCAGAGGAAACAAGTGGGTGCCAAAAGCAGCGATGGTCGACAGGCAAAGAGAGAGCTAATAAACTTCCGCAGCGGTTTTTCTGACGAACTCAAGCATTAGCTATGATTTTTCAGTTTTACTGCAAATATGCGTTATTATATTTCGTTGATTGTATATCGTTCATTTCATCCCTATTTTTATTCGTTTGTAAAGTTTCATCTAACTCAGCTCCTGAGCTGTAATTTTAAAGCTTTATTAAATTATTCGACTATCTACCTTCTGTTTTCTAAGAAAAGAAAGAAAACATGAAGTTATCTTTATCATCATGTTTAATCATAAGCCTAGCTAAGGTCGAATGATGGAATCACCGAAATGATATATTTAGCCTGCTACTGTTGATGCTGTTGGTCAACAGTATAAATTTAGCAAGTAAGAGGCCTTGTTCATCACGTGTTCCTTTCACATACTCATGATACAAGTGTGGGCAGTTTGAAAATTTGCCATGTTGCAGGGGGTCTGTTCAGAAATAGATCACAGAGGACGTCAATGTAAGACAAGAACGAAAAAGTAGCGCGCCCAGGCAGCCGGGTGTGTCAATGACGTTCATACCATGTTTTGACGTCTTCTGCGGTCTGTTATTGAAGAGACGCACGAAATCATAAAATATTTTAGTTTTATAAGAAGCGTGTATCTATATACCTGTATGACTTTGGTTTCGTATAATTTGATTTGTTGATGGTGGTGTCATCTGTGTCCTTCAAGTAAGAATTAGTCAAAATGCGTTCATAATCAGATAACTATTTAATCAGATTATCAGATAATCAGATAACTACTTAACAGAAAATGGAAGCAGCGAAAAGGTGTGCCATATAAGGACCTAGGAGCTCACTAAGAGCCTAAAGCCTGAACTTTGGAATTCTATTAATGTTTTGGTTTCATTCTATTTCCTTTTTTAAGAGAGTAGAGATTTGATTAGCGTACGCCTGTATTCGACTAAAGCATGCATTAGGGACCAGTCAAAATTTCTAACCTGGGGGAGGGAGGGGGCTCGAAGGATTTTGGGAGGATCATATGGTTTTCAAGTGAAACGGAGACTGCATCAGTCGTCGCCAACAGAATACAAAGGGGGAAGGGGGACTATACAAATTGAATGCCAATCAACTGCCAAAAAAGGGGCCTCATAAGAAGATTACAGAGCCTTATGGGGGGATCGTGACTCGACAAAAATCCTGTAACCTCCCCCCTACCCCTCCCCCAATGCAATTGTTTTTAATTCACGGCTTGGTACTGGAAAAAGGTTCTTTTGTTATTTTGTTTGGCTGATCATTTACATTTCCTTGCGGATAGACAAAAGACTCAGACTTTTGAAAAGAGCTTTTTACTTTACATAAGCACATTAGCCTACAAGTCATAACATTTGTTATCGGCGAATTAGGAAACCGTTAGTGATGAGTTTGGGACGAGATCAGTTGTCGTATCTCCTTGTTCATCAATGGCACGTGGCAAGACAGTTCAGTTGGCGCTTTTGGCAACGTTCAAAATTACTATCAACGTGAACGAAACCATAAAATTGTAGTTTCAACATAGCAAAACACCAAAATAAAAGTATTTAAACAAAAATAAGCGAGGATGGTTTGTGATGGAGAAGAATTGTACATTTAAAAAATACTTGAAAAAATATTGGGTTATGTTTCGAAAGAAGCAGAATGCTTGAATAACCATATGTAAGAAGACAAGCTACGACGCGTTCATTTGTTTAGCAACTAGAGTTGATTTCACTCATTACAAATCGAAATTCTGAAGTTAGAAGTGCGTAGCTCAAACTAAGAAACAGTACGGTGCAACTCAAAGAAAATTCAATTTGTGAAAATTTCGAAGGAGAGCTCCATATTTTCAGGGGCTCCGATTTGAAAATCGTCTTAAAGAGAAGATCCAAATAGTACATTGGTAAATAAAGACGACAAAGCATGCAATATTACGGTTAATGCCTATAGAAAATGATCCTTTACTCTCTGTTGACATATGTAACAGCGAACAACGTTTATAATCTATCGCCTCGTGACCTTATTGATGACAAAGACATAAAAATAGAGATATTGTAAAGTCGTTCCCTCGACGCATCATTGCCTTAAATAAGACAGTCGGAAACAAAAAAGCTTTTGAAATCCGATTAGGACTGTAAAATCCCGTGTTTGTTTTTCATGTTTATATTGGGATCATTGATCTAGAATATGTTGAATCCAGTGACGAAGTATTTGAAGATAATTACGGCGATTCATTAAAGATCACGTGAAACAGGAATGGATGATTTTTAGGGAGATTACTAAAATAAAATAAAAGATTATTTTTAGAGAGCATTTTTCGCTCTTCCAGTCCACGTATAGTTTCCGTGCATGGAAATCTTTACTCAGCACAAACTTGTAAGGCCCTTGACCCCTGGACCTTTCAAACTTGGCAGGCAGTGGTTGTTTTTCTCTTAGAGAATATTTCCTCGCGATGAGAAGCTTTCATTAAAAAAAAAAAAGAAAAGAAAAAGAAAAACAAGAGGGAAAGTAGGCAAATGAACCTAAAAGCGACAATTTTCCTCAAGAGTGGGTCAATTGACGCTTCGTTGTCATAGTAGAAAAGCCCCATGTAAAACATCATGTTACGTCATGCACGGCGACGCTGACATTTAATTCTTCTCTTATTTAGCACCAAAGTAATTCGATGCCGAATTTTTTAAGAGAATCATGTACTTAACCGATAATTATGCTCTGTAAGTAACAAGCTATCTTGAATGAATATGTTAAAATGTAATTTTTGCTGATGGAAAAATCGATTTTTTGGAGATTCTTCTCATTTTTGCACGAAACATGGCTTATTAGGCGACCACTTTACCGATCCTTTCAAATAGCACCCACACTTCCTTTTGCATCAACAAGGAAAGTGGGTTTGGTATCTGACCTTGAAAAACTCTTGACACTAAAAACAAACAAATAGGCTTTCGTGGTTTATTGAGCAATAGGTGATTTGAAGTAACGAGTTCTCGATTGCGACACACGTGGTGCTACATTGTTTAGGTAATTCGAGCCTCATATCGAGGCTGACACTGGCTATAATTTTGGCGCGCATTCTCTGTTGTTGTCACAGCCACATGCTCTCTGCGGAGATATATGTAAATTTATCTAGCGTACCCCAAGAGCTTGAATTCAACGCAGAAAACCGGTTTTAAAACTATGAACATGGATAAGAGCAAGAGCAGTGATATGGAATCGAGCGAAAAAAAATTGATTGAAAAAGGGAAAGAAGCAAACGGCGAGCAGGCTAGTGATGCTAGTGGCAGTAGCAGCGCTGTTGATGAACGTGACGTTCAAGTTGTCGAGATAGAGGATGAACGCGAACAGTGGGGGAAGAAAGCGGATTTTCTTCTCTCTTGTATCGGCTTTGCGGTGGGGTTGGGAAATGTTTGGCGGTTCCCCTATTTGTGCTACGACAACGGTGGAGGTTAGTGGCTTTATTAAATCAGAAGTAAGCTCAAAAAGGCTTAGGTTAAAGTGTTCGTTTCGTGTACCAACTCCACGATGGCGACTGTATGATTATTTAATCGCCTTCACAGGGTTTTAAAGGCCACTGAACTGAGTCGGTACAATTAAAAATTGGTTTAAATGCGAAAAGCCACCTGATTTCATTCAGTTTCCTCATAAAGAGCGAGCAGTCTTTCCAGGTTGACCACGCCGGTTGTAGGACTCAAATGAATAAACATAAACGTAGTCAGTAATTTTACTCTCATTAGCTATGCATAGACGGTTTCCCGCCCCGCTTGAAAGTTGTATTGGTGACTTAGAAAATCCATTTAAGTGGACGCTTTTACGATCCTGTTACACACTAACGTAGATCTTGTACCTTGATAAAATTATTGTTCGGTTTTGCATCCGGTTTCCGAAAACATTTTTTGCTCCCTGTCTTTGTGATTTTGAGATGAATAATTTACCCACCGACTGCGCAACCATGTGGTTTTCGCGGAAAAACCACGAGAATTACAAACAAAACTTTTCGCTGGTAGTGCAGGTTGAGGATTTTTGTGTTGCTGGCCTATTCTTTTTCTTTTCGCGTTGTTGTGAGGTTTAATTTATGAGTGAAAAACAAAAATAAAGCTCAACTACCCCGGAGGGAAACTCTAATCACGTACATGAACAACATTTTTCAGCCACAGCTCACGTGAATGTCCATTGTTGTGTCTTTTCAAAGCTCTTTTTGAATGTAAACAGGACCCAAGCATTCGTAGATGAAGCAGACAACAAAACTTAGTGTATAATTTCTATTTGTTACGTGCATTTTGATCGTTGAAATTAGAAATTGCTTTAAGTACATCTGATATGTATTGTAACCGGAAGTTTATATTACCCGTTTAAGTAAGTGGTAGTGTTATAAGATATTTGCCTCAAAAGGTGAATTAAAAGCAAAACTCCTTGAAGGAAGCAAGTAAAAGAGATATATTTCGTTGTAACATAAATCGCGAAGAGGAATTTCTACATCCAGTAATTGGCTAAATGAACTTTGGAACTTTGACAGCTTGTCATTCATCACACTGAGACGTAAACAGAATTAAAGGGGG
The DNA here is from genome assembly GCF_036669915.1 of Pocillopora verrucosa. Classification (NCBI taxonomy): domain Eukaryota; kingdom Metazoa; phylum Cnidaria; class Anthozoa; order Scleractinia; family Pocilloporidae; genus Pocillopora; species Pocillopora verrucosa. The sequence goes on along the minus strand of NC_089313.1, from coordinate 4,746,819 downwards.
GAAAAAACTGTCTTCTATCACATCAATCTAAATCGTTTTTCTTTCATTGTGAACCAGTATTCTGCAAAAATGTAACAAACTGTCCTTATTTTTTTCCTTTAAATTTCAAATTATATTGCTCAACACCTTTTATCATGTCTAGACATGAATCTATTTTATTGTTTCACTTGTTTGGTAATCAATTATGAGTTTAAAAACATGTTATTGATTATGAATAGAAAAACATTTTATAGCTATGTTTCACAATGTTTATGCTGGAAAGCTTTGCCAAAAATTTGTATTGTAGCAGATTGTATATTAGAAAATATTGTCAGGAAATAGTTAACACTATTCCCTATTACATTCTTGCAGAGTGGTTACTGCTCTCAGACTTGCTTTTCAAGATCTTTAGTGCCTTGTGGTTCATCTTTCAATGTTTCATTTGAGTTAAAAGAGGTGAACTTTGGAAGAATGCCTGCATAGAAATTGTACAATTACTGAAATATCTGCGTGGGCAATGCTTATTGATATCTCAGTAAATCGCTAATGGAGGCTTTTGTTATTAATTATTTTGTGTATGAATCTTCTTTACAATGAACCAAGCCCAGAACTTATTGCCACATTTACATATCTGTACTCATTGTTTTTATTTCATGTATTCCTTCAAGGGGCTTTCCTCATTCCCTACCTAATCATGCTTGTGTTGTGTGGAATGCCAATGTTCTACATGGAATTGGCTGTTGGCCAGTATTTCAGCCTTGGGCCAATAGGGACATGGGGTGCAATTTGTCCATTGTTTCAAGGTAACAATGAAGCTTTTCTCAGAGGAAGGTAGTTTTGGTGTTGTGCATTTACTTGACATAGTTCAGAGTGATTAAAAATTAGGTTAACTCTTAAACATCAAAAGGAAAAATGATTCATCAGATTGATAACAGAACATTTTTTTGTGGCCTGGTCGCATGAACCAGTGTTTGTGGAAATAATGTCCCCTCACTTGTCGGTAAATCTCTTACCAGTAATTTCATTGCCCTTCTTGACAATAGAACTTGTATGCCAAAAACGTGCAGAAGTTAAAGGGTGAGAAGTGATGTTTAAACAAGACTGAAGTATCTTGTTAATTCAAGATGCATTAATTTATTTTGTATTATTGAACCTTGACCCCTAAGTGTAAGTTATAAGCAAAGGCCAGCTGTTCTTCTATACATGTGCAACCCTTACTGAAGGTCAAAGAACACTTTTGGGAAAAGCAGTATTAAGTAGGTCCCCTGTTGCTGAAAGGGCCCCCTTGCCTTACTAAAGATGACTTGACTTGAAGTTTGTTGCAAAACATGGTTTGTGATGTACTCATTGTCCTGATTACTTTTCTTTGTTTTCTTTGTTATTCAGGTGTTGGATTTGCAAGCATGATGGTGTCTTTCCTTGTTTGTGTTTACTATAATATCATCATTGCTTGGTGTCTTTACTTCCTCTTCTTGTCATTCCGCAAAGATGTACCTTGGAAGTCGTGTGGAAATTGGTGGAACAGTGAGAAGTGTTATGCTGGGCGGATTCCAGAATGTTCTTCTGGCCTTTCTAATGGCACAGTTGTCCTTGCAAATAGCACTGCTGCACTTGCTAATTCAACACTCAAAAACTGCACAAAGGCAGCAGTAGATGATTTTTCTTCTCCAGCCCTAGAGTACTGGCAGTAAGTCATCATTCATTTTTCTTTGTTTCTCTTGGTGAATTATCTGGTTATGGCAGGGTAGAGTTTCCTTTTTTATGACATTGCTTGTGTATTGGAAATTGTTTTTTGGTGTTTTTTTTTTTAACATACAGCATGTTTTTGTTTTTTCTTCTCTCAGAAATTATGTCTTGCGTTTAACAGACAGCATTGGGGATGCTGGAGTTTTTAGATGGGAAATATTGCTTTGTTTGCTAGCTGCTTGGATTGGGGTGTATTTCTGTATGTGGAAAGGAGTCAAGTCATCTGGAAAGGTAACACTGGGTTAGAAGTAACTTTTTCAAAAAAAGTGAATTCTGCAAGCAGAAAAGATCAAGTTAATTAATACTGTTTTACTTCTCTGTGCAGGTTGTGTACTTCACAGCAACGTTCCCCTATGTGGTACTTTTTATTCTATTTATCCGTGGAGTCACGCTTCCAAATGCGAAAGAAGGGATTATTTATTATTTGAAACCTCAGTGGTATCGACTCAAGGATCCCAAGGTTGGTAATTGCTACATGTTCTTATACAATAATCTTAGCCAAGGATTCAATTTGTATCGAACTTAATTGGTTATTCCCTTGAACTGTGGTTGACACTCTTAATTTTCTGATCCTCTGAAACCTGAGCCATTAAAAATTTAAGGCATCAAGCAAGATATAAGTCCTTCATAAGCAGTGTAGCACCAGTTTTAATTGATGCGAAATTTTGCTGTGAGATGAGAAAACATTTTAGCTGAATTTTTATCTCATGATACCCAACAGTGAAATAATGCAGTTTCACATACTCGAAGGACATGTGGGGGAACCATCTATTTTAAAACAGATAATATTTTGTTAGATCTAATTCAGTGGCTCATTAATTAGTGAACTTAGCCAACTTAATAAATGGATGTCTCTGATCTTGATAGAGAGATTTGCATGTAACCCTGAGATGCTGTCTGTGATTTCATTCAAGTGCAAAAAAACAAAAACCTTTGTGTTAAGGGATGTGTTCTTTTGTTTAGGTATGGGTTGCAGCTGCAACTCAGATTTTCTACTCCCTTGGAATTGGCTTTGGTTCTTTGGTGGCCATGGGAAGTTACAACAAGTTCCACAACAATGTTTTCAAGTGAGTAGTTTCATTGTACTTGTGCTTTTATTTTGTGAATGGTAACCTCATCCCTGCACAATGATTGGCTGCCTGTTTCTGCCAGCCCTCTAGACATTGGCTTGCAAGCTGTGTGGTTTGCAGGTTAGGGCAATGCAGTTGTTACTCCTTAAAAGACCTGCAAAATTCAGTGTCTTTGTCAAGGGAAGGGGAGGTAGCAAAGTTCCCTTGTATGCAAGTGCAATCCCTCTATCAATAATATAGTGTTCTCTGTAACAAAAGAGCAACAATTTTTGAAGTTTTTAACTCTTAAGGTATAACCTCTCTTTTCTTTTGTATTCAGAGATGCAATGATGATTTCTTTGATCAACTGTGCAACTAGTGTTTTTGCTGGCTTTGTTATTTTCTCTACACTTGGCTTCATGGCACATAGCCTCAACAAAAAAATTGAAGATGTGGCAAGTTCAGGTACAGATAACTAATTATTTATGCTCTCTGTGCATGAAATTTAATGTTATCTGAAAAACTAAACAATTCAGCAGTATACAGTAGTGACAGTCTTTTGCAAGGCAGGTCTCTTAACTTTTCTGAAATTGCTAGTGGTGGTTACTTTGTAAACTGTCTTGTAGGAAGCAATTTTGTATTCAAAATTTTGTGTACAAATATTGCGAGATCACATAATGAAAAATGTCTGACAGTTTCCAAATTTTTGTGGTAGGTATGAGTTTCCCACTCCTCCACTCCTAAAGTGGAGCTTTAGATTGCAGTTTGGAAAAAAATTCTAAGGGTATTAGAGATTTTTAATTCTTTTCCGTGATTCCTTAATTCTCCATCAAGTAAAAGAAGCTAAATATATATGCTGTACTTTCTTTGTTTAAGGTCCTGGCCTGGCCTTTGTGGTTTATCCAGAAGCCATTGCTCAGATGCCAGTTTCGCCTCTTTGGGCTATTCTGTTCTTTTTCATGCTGCTTACTTTGGGCCTGGACAGTCAGGTAGAATCACTTTCAGCAAATCAAAATGTCTTTTTCTCATGCTTAAAATCTGTTTTGAGCTTATAGAAGGAAATACAGGTATAAAAAGGAAAGAAAAAAATATATACAAAATTTTAAGTTTTTACACTGTAGTAATGCTGTTGAAAAGTAGAATTAACTTACCCAAGTATCTCTTTTGTTAAAGAAGTTTGTAACAATGAAAGACTTGAACAGTTTTTGAGCTTGTCCCATGTAGTCCTGCTGTTAAGCTCCACCCAGCTGAGCTATGAAGCTCTTTCAGAAGTTTCGGAAGTCCTTCCCCTTCTTTGTTGCAAAGTTTGCACTATTTGAACTTAAGGGGCTCTTTCTTCTGTTAGTTTGGTATGATGGAAGCAGTAATTACGGGAGTTGTGGATGAGTACCGCATCTTCAGAAGACACAAAGAACTCTTCATCCTGGTGGCTTGTATTTTGTGCTTCCTCCTGGGCTTACCATGTGTCACACAGGGAGGAGCATACGTGCTGAACCTATTTGACTACCAGTCAGGAGGTGTTTCTCTTCTGTTCCTGGCTTTCTTTGAAACTGTAACCCTGGCCTGGATTTATGGCACTGACAGGTTTTCTCTTGACATTGAGAAAATGATAGGTCGTCGTCCAGGAGCTTGGTGGTGGTTTTGCTGGAGGTTCTGTGCACCTCTCATCATGGCAGGAATCTTCTTGTTCAGTGTATCGCAATGGGGTGGTATCTCTTATGGTGACTATAAGTATCCACCATGGGCTGAATTTATTGGATGGCTTATTGCCTTGTCTTCAATGCTCTTCATTCCTGGAGTGGCAATCTACAACTTGTACATGACACCTGGCACATTTATGGAGGTGAGTAGAACTTCACAGTTCCAAGGGAAATCTGATTTTAAAGTTGCCATTTGGACATTTGAAATCATTTACCATAAGTCTTTTCTTGAAATTTTTCTTTGTTCTCATGTTTAAAAAAACATGTGCCAAATATCTTGACATGGAGGGAGATTTTTAACCTTTGGATATGTGTTTTTCCATTTACAGAGACTTTACATCTGCCTGAAACCAGACCCAGTTGTGCAAAAAGAAATTGAGGAAAGGCAAGGTCTTGAACACCAAGTTGAACTTATAAAAGTGTAAAATTGGTGAGAAGTTCTTCTACTTTTTTTTTTGGTTTTGTTTTTTTGTCAGGAATGTGCAATCTTATTTTTCATCATCGTCATCATTATCATCATCATCATCATCATTATTTAAAAATTGTAAAACAATTTCTAATTGTTTTTGTTTCTCTTTTTCTTTGTAGAGGGTTAAAGATATTGATTTTGTAAATATAGTCTGAATTGCTTCAAAGAAGATCAGAAATGTTCATTTGGTGATGCTATATAAATAGAACAAGGATTGATCCTACAGCCCAGCACTGGCCAAAAGATTATTGGTGATATACATGTACATAACTCTTACATGCAAGAATGGATGTGTATATGTAAAGATGTGGCATGAGACTTCAGGATTCAGTGCTGGTTGTTGGAAGTGTGGATAACACTACCCAGTGAATAAATCTCTATCCAGTGGGTAGCACAGTACAGTTCTTTAGCTCTTATGTCTGATGTCTGCAGGATAAAAATTTATCCATTGGATAGAATTATCTGCCCTTTGAATAACTGGGTCCTGTTGTTCTTCTGATTTAAGTATCATAAAGAACTTCATGAGGAAGCACAATTCAAGGTTATTTGGTGAAATTTTGCTACCTCTCTTGTAGTTAACTGTAAAGTTCTCCTAGTCGGTATTGTGGTACTAAAACATCAGCCTTCCCTTTCCTTCATGTAGTATTGAACTTTACTGGAAAGCCAGAAAAGAAGAAAGCCTTTAGTAGTTTAGCTTTGTTTTTATCCCAAGTTGTTTAGCAACACTGTGTGTTAGGTGTTGGTACTTCTGAATATAGTCTGAATATAGTTGAGCTTTGTAATATGAACGCCCACATGCTTTAATACAGGTGTCCATATTGCTTAGTTGATTGGGGAAAAGTCTCCACTGTTTCAAATAATAGGTCAACTCTTGTGTTAAACGGTGGCTTGGAACCACCTGGTTTGAGATTATGGTGGCTGTGCCATCATTTTGTAGATGTGAAACCCATTCACACAACTCGCTTTAAGAAAAGTGCACTTACAATTACATTGCTAGCTTTTTTAAGTTTCACTGTAAAAGAATTTAAAGTTAGCCCTCTGGTCATGTCCAAATCTATTGTAATTGTTAAGCTTTAAGTGTTAAAAGAAATGTTTAATTCATTGTGCTATGGTAGGGTGTTAATACACCTGTACAAAGCAGTTATTACAGATACATACATGTTCATATTGTTTAGTATTATCACCTGCTACTGCTCGAGATTTGTGTATAGCTGCCACTGTTATGTTATTAAATTGTTGATTATACGCAATGAGAAACTACATCGACCCTAAAATCATTAATCTGCTTATTAACACTCAAGTGTTAAAAGCTGGATAACATATTAATGTCTGATACTGTTATTTTTGTGACTATCACTTGACATTAGATCTTGACATTTGATATTAGATCTTCTTTGTAATTCATTTACTGTTTAAATTACCTTAACTAGGCTGCATAATAGTTAGCTTTCAGAGACTTCGTTACTAGAGTTCATTTCACTTGTACTGATTTATATAAATGTTGGAGTTGTGAGATTTTATAATAAATATTACTTCAGTACAATATGTTGGATTTTGTTTGCTTCTGTGCAGGGACTCAAAAACTTTACGGCTTGAATAAAAAAAACAAAGTTAGGTTGCAAACCCTTTTTTAATCTTATGCTTTTCTTAGCGTTGTCGGGACTCTTACCAACATTGCAGAGAAGGAATATAGAGGGAGTTTCGATACCGAGGATTGGAAGCGTACTTATCATTAACCCATTGGACGTAAGTGTCCTGAAGTGCGAGGAGACTGGAGACATTCTCTTGTTACTTGTTACTTGTTACTTGTTACTTGTTACTTGTTACTTGTTACTTGTTACTTGTTACTTGTTACTTGTTACTTGTTACTTGTTACTTGTTACTTGTTACTTGTTACTTGTTACTTGTTACTTGTTACTTGTTACTTGTTACTTGTTACTTGTTACTTGTTACTTGTTACTTGTTACTTGTTACTTGTTACTTGTTACTTGTTACTTGTTACCCTGCCTCCTTTGACATTATTTTAAGTAATCAACGTCTTGTCAAGGGCCTGAGTTTAAATTTGGGTCGTTCTTATGCAGCCACGGATCGCTGTTGAGGTGTTCATGCTCTTGTGTGAGTTTTCAAATGCCTTTCGAATGCGTTTCGCGTCCTTTTCATGCCACATTTTACTTGTATATGGAATTTTCACGTAGCACATTCACTTGTGTTGGGGAGCAGGAGAGACACTACGAGCGAACTAAACGAACGGCTTCAGTGTTATCTCGGAAATAAAATCTCAAAATTAGCTCGATGAGAATGCGGGTGACCAAGCCGCAATTGACTTTGATATTGCATCTGATGGATTGAGAGGTTGGATCGGGTTTTCTAGACCAATCAGAGAGCGAAGTTGAGCAAATCTACTCCATCTCTCTTTCAATATTGACTTTAAACTCTTACTAAAGGAAAGTTAAAGTACAAATTAAACCCCTGCAAAAGTCAAGATCTTCGCAGCGTACAAATCACTTGCTGATGAATGGTGGTTCGTATTTCTCACTCAGTTTATCGACCGAATCTGCATTTCAAAGACGCATAAAAATATGTACTCAAATGAGAGGATGTCATTAACGGTTATCAGTCTTCTGTCAATTGTAGACAGAGAGTTGTTGCAATTAAACGGAGAAGGGTACTTTGGAGAGATTGAGGATAAAACCTGTGTACTGTGTTGGAGTACGGATTCTTTTGATTTTCCCTTTTTATCTACGCTAAAATAACTGCTTCGGAAGTCACGTCGAAATGTAAGCTACTTACTTGAACTAAATGGCAAGTGAAAGAGGATCATGGCTGTGACACAAAGTAGACCTGAAACATATGAATTAGTGTTCCATTTAAAGAGTTCGCCTCCAGGTGACATCGAATTCTCAGCAGAAAGTAACACTATCAGAAATCACACCTTTTCCGCCCCCTCCTCATCATTTTGACTCAATCTGAAGCCCACTAAATGTTTGATCTACATTGCAAATATGTTAACCCTAATTTGGTATTCATCTCACTTGAGTTTTACTCAGAACTTGACACTTGCAGCTCAGAACTTCGCTTGTCTGTTTGGTTTTTAGCTATTGGCTTCTAGTTACAGTTTTTTTGTAGACAAATGATAACTCAAGATGTCATAGACAGTCCTAGCGTTTGACTGTTGCAGTTAAATTGTTTGTTGATCTTTAACACTGGTGTTTTTTTTTAAAAATCCTTGCACGTGGCCGGCTCAATTCAAACAAGCCATAAAGAAGCGGAGTATTGGTCTTCTCGGAATTCATGTAAGTCGTGAACTTTCGTTATTTAGCACATAACTATAAGCCACTGACACTTCTGTGGGCTTTGAGACAAATTCGGCGTTAATGTTAAGTATGGAGCGACGACCCTATCTTTTCTTCACATCCGCTCTATGCTGCTACTGAGTATTTACCTTTTTTTAAAATCTGGCATGACAGTTTTGCCTCTCGCCTGGTGGGGAGAGAACTTACATATGTAAATCTATCGTCTTTGAAGTAATCATCGAGGACAAGAGAAATTGTGGGACTTTTGAAAAAGCAGGCATAATCAAATTGTCAACAGCTTGACGACATTTGTAGGACACTTTTTCGAGGGGTGGTAAGGTAACTCGTAAAAATGTTGTGGTGAATTATTGTCGTCTAACAAGCTGAAGTATATACAACAAAATTTAGCCTTTGTTTAGCGAACCTATGGGAAATATTTCCATATACCCCAATACCCCATACCATTCTACAACAAAGCATTCGTTCCAAAGGTAAGCCGTATTGTTTTCGCCATCTGTTGGTTTCTTTATGAAATAACTGTATGCCGAATGGTGTTTGAGTTCGTGCAGATATCTTGATTACCTGCGTTGTAAACAACCTTTTATTTGTTTGCACCAACATTTATCATGAACAGTGTAAAGAAGAATTCCAGCTAGCTCTGGAGAAACTTCCTCTTCCTTCGAACAACCCTTTCATAAAGAATTATCGAGGTCCAATAATTGTCTCAATCGCGGCTTAAGTTAGACCTCGTTGCACGAAGAGGAAAGTGATCTTAAAGCTTGCCTCACGAAACACAATTGAGATAAATCTTAAGGTTTTCGTTCGATTCCCGAGTCAATTTTAGCACAAGATTCCTCCTTTTTACAAACTCCCCCTCAATAAAACAATAACATTCATTCTGCCTTAATTTCAGTTGTTCATCGCCACTGGAATTGTTTCTTGAACAGCCATCAGGAAAGAGTAGACGACTTGAAGGGGAATGCAATAAGTCATAACAAGATTAACGTCATGGAGACAGATACAGGTTTGAGATACAGGTCAGTCTGTGTTGATTCGCGTTGATAGAGTGCATTTCGATCGAGTGACGTAAAATCAGAACCAAAGTAATCACAGAAGGATTTACGTATTACCCCATACTATAGTAAAAAAAAAAAACCGTAGTCCCAAGGGCAATCTTTTGTTTCCGCCATAGTTTTTTTATCCGAGAACTGTATGCATAATGAAGTACGCGGCTGAGTGGAAATCCTGCCGTTATCACAATGGCCAAACCGAGAGAAGGAACAAATAAAAAGGAGTGATGAAAAATAAAAGTAAAACGAGGAAACTTTCTGAGGCGCAGGCAAATGCGAGTGACTAAGTCGCAAGAAATTGTAGTTTGAGAGGATGTTAGAGATTTTTCAGACCAACTTCAGAACGAAGTAAAGTGAAACCAAGAAAATTAATCCCAGATTACTTTGGATGAAAAGATTTCCGTATTATCCAATGTTATTCGAAAACAAAGCCACAGTCCCGTCGGTGTTTTTTTGTTTTTCGCAATTGTTATCATGTTCAAAGGACTGCATGTATAATGAAGTATGGGGTCACATTGAAATCTTTCACTTTCGACTCCCAACTGAGTTCACTCCTTACAGTCTACATCAGTATGCATATTCTCCTTTCTGTTCTCAACCATTTTCTAAGTTGCCGAAAAGGAGAATTTGTCTCACAATTAAGATATTCTTTAGTCGGTGATCATTTGTTTTATTCTCGTGACTTAAATGTGTGATCCAGGGGTGATATCGGAAGGAGAAATTGGATGCTGGTCTATCCTAGGGGTCAAAGGATTAACTTTTGTTCCACAATCGTTCAGACGAAGGGCTAACGCTCGAAACGTCAGCCTTTAAACTCTTTACAGCTGCAAATTTACGTTTTCAACTTGGTTAATAACACTAAATTACTACATTTAGGAGGCCAGTTTTTCGACGAGCAAATTAACCCCAATCCGTCATATGTTTCAAGGAAAACCCGTTCAACCCGTTTTCCGTTCATTGTAGATATGTCCAGAAATGCATGAAGAAAAGAGAATGGCGGATTTGACCACATTTTGGGAACGATTTTGACAGATTTGGCGAAATTTATCAATCTGGAAATTTCGACGAAATTATGAACGAGTGAATACATATGACTTGGCTAAAAGGGGCCCAAAAAGTTGACGAGTTTGGCGAAAGCGACGATTCTGACGAAATTTCGCCTAGGCTGTAATTTCGTTAAATCTGCCATTTTCGTTACCGCGTGCATTTCTGGACATAGGTTGTTCATAGCCTTTATTAATGCCATATCCAAATTTACTACAATAGTATTGAAATTATTGTATTGATATTTGACCTAAATTAATAGCTGTTTTATCGCGTTAATGATATGGATGAAGGACGGTTAAATACAGAACACGAATTACTTTCAATTCTTGTACGACTATATATTCTTGAATCTACGCCACAGGATTATCGTAGAAATATTTTATCCATCAAGGGAAACTGATAACTTTGAAATTCTTCCCGTGTGTACAACTTGAGTTTATTTGTATCAACTATGCGAGGAGCAAGTGATAAACACTTCATATAGGAATGTCAGCGTGTAGAAGATTCGCAAAAAGATTGATCGAGTTGTTTGTTTTCTTTTAGGTTTGGAAGATAATGCTTGAAGTTCATAGGAAGGAGTTACCAGTCGATTTAAGAACTCTATTGACTGAATAAAGTTCATCAAAAACTTGATTAAAAATTAAAGTTTGCGCTTTTAAAGGGGCCTATCACAATTTTAAAAGAGATAACAAGATTTTTTTTGGAAAAAATATGAAGCTCTATCTTTTTTGAAAAAAAAAAAAAAAGGTCTTTCGGCGGTAAAAATTTAATCATGGGAAAAAAAACCTGCGCTTTTGAATAATGTCTAATGTTGATCCAAAAATATATACAAGTCTTTTGGTGGGAAAAATCTTGCTTCGTGCGAATGATTTTCTCCCATTAAAAGTCTATTATACATTTGTTTCAACACTAGACGCTGTTCAAATCTGCAGAAATTTTTTCCCTCTTGGCTACTCTCCACGCGCAAAAAAAGGTAAAAGAGATGGCCTACATTTTGACTTGTTACCAGGCCCTTTTAAAAGGGCGAGTTTCTATTTTATCTTTGTACACTCATCAAAAGATATTAAAGAGAAGACAATATTGTAAATGAAGTGCTTTTATTTCTTTGTAAGTTTCGTTACTCAATACAATTCATTATCAACAAGTATAAATGCTTTTAACATAGGCAAGAGATGTACAGGAAAATATGAGATATATAATCTGACAAGGCAAATAGAAACGAAAGCAAAATTTAACTAAGTTTGATAACTTCTATGATTTATTTACTTCTTTTAAAAAATTTTTAAATCCAAAGGACGTAACAGAACTCGGTCAATACAGATCAAAAAAAATAAAACGTGCTACAGACAGATCTTGAGCGAGTCAAAAACAAATCAACGAAATAAAATTTGTAAAATTAGATTAAGTCTTAAAACTGCTTAGCTGCGTCAAAAGGTAATTGTCACGAGAATACCTTCCAAGTGGCCAATTCTAAAACAAGCTAAAATAAGTTCAGAGTTTTTTTTTATCTTCTTTACAGATAAAATGGTTTCAAAATCACTGGATTCGTCTTTAACAACAGTTCCACCCAAATCAGATTCTACTTTCTGTTTAGTTTTTAAAACAAAATCCTGAAGCAATTGTCTTGAAGCAATTCGTTCATTTGTACGTCATTTTTAGTTGGCAGCTCTAAGTTAGTGTTACCTCTAAAATTAATTTCCATCTGATTCCCCTGAATGTCTAATACCCCATTCACACCAGCAAAACATGTTTTGTTAAACTGGTTTTCATTGAATGAAAATTATAAACAGAGAACTGAAAAACTTGATTTTCCATTGGATTCAAGTACTAGCTAACTTGTATTTCCAATGTGCTACATTCAAGTCAAAAATATTCGGTTAAATAGTTTCTATGAAGAAAAAAAAAATTAAACTGTGTTTAACAAAACAACTTTTAAACATGTTTAAGCTTTGGTGTGAATGGGGCATAAGTTTTCTTCAGTTACAACTCCTCTGTTCTCATTCTTCGTGGTCCACAGCACAAGGGAAATCAAAGGAACTGCAGAGTTACACAAACGAACATCACATTAAGATAAACCAGATGAAACTTGCTTACAAAATAAAGGTCATTAAAACCTTATTATAATGTATGCATTTTGCTTGTCCCTCTGGATGTCATAAAGGAGTTGAAGATCACTACTTCCTGCGTTCTAAAACATCCTGCCGTCCCGGGCGGCGGGGCGTATTAGAACGCAGGAGAACTCATTGAACAACAGGGAAAGGGTTATAATCTTCGAAAATGTCCTCTGTGTAGTTCAGTGACACACTCAGAACTCTATGCAATCTTAAACAGTTTCCAGATTGTCCTTAATCGTTTATGACAGGGAAAAAAGTAAAAAGTCATTCAAGAAGAGTTTCACTAGATATTGTTTTCTTTTTTTAGTGCGTTCCTTTGAAAAAAATCCTGAGACTGAATCACTTTCTTAACCACTTTTATGCTGTGTTTTCGATAATTTCCACACATTAGGGCGGAAGAAGGCCTCTGCCCCTTCCCAACTTTTGTCAAGAAGGAGCACAGACCCTCCTACCCTCATACCTCGCGGCCTACGACGATTTCAGTCGAAGCGCGAGATATCAAGAGTGCTTCTTCTCTTTTCTTAACAACGGCGACAGCAATTAAAACGATTATCTGCGCTAACTTACGATCGACGCACTTCTTATAACAGGAACTTTACATATGAACTGGTTATACTTGCGCATCTACATAATATTGAAGAAAAATTGAAAAATTGAAGAAGTAAGGACATTTTGAAAACTCTGTAAACTTGGAATTGAAAAGCTACTTTTTTTGACTGTAAGTCGTCGATTGATTTATGAATAGGAAATTAAAAAGTTGTTTGACACAACCGCATTTCAGAATTTGAGTTCTCAGATATCAAAGTAAATACACCACTAGAATTGACTGTGTTCAGGGCAAAATGTTGTCCACTTTGATGAATTCAAGACCAGGAAAGTTATCATAAAACATTCTTCATGAAAGAAAAGCAAAGCTTTTAAGATTCATAAGGCTTTTTTAACAGAGCACAAAAGTTTGTTTACATTCCGATCATTCTTTGTTGGTGATAAAGTTTTATGGCAGAAATCAACCGATGAAAGAATCAGATATTTGCATAATTTTCGCTCGTAAATATTTGACGTACGTTTTTCGGTTAACAACTAAGCTCTTTACGAAATATTGAAAATGTTGAAATGTTTTAGAAAATTTGTCTTTTTCGTCTTCTTACGGAAAATATTCATGAAAACCCTCCGGTGATGTGGAACGAATTTTATAAATGAAGTACCTCACCAAAATCGATTTCGGCTGTAAATGTTATTTTCCTTTTTACTAATTCTCCAGATACTCAAAAAAGTTGAATACGCCGCCTTGATGATTATTTTAAGAATTTGCAACTGACCAACAAAAGCCAACTCGAAACGATTCTGTTGTTTTGGCTTAACTGACCAAACTGGATTTGTGCATACATAAGTCAGTCAGCCACATACACACACCCTGAACCTATTTTGTATAAACTAAGTCCTGAGCTTACCTCGGCGTAATAATTTACTTTCGTTTCCTTTCCATACGTTCTTGTGATTTTTATGAATACTTCCACTGCAGAAGTGGATCTGCATGGGAGAAAGAAAAAAATTAAATTTCTCTTGGCTCGAAAGACTGCGTTAGCATAGCTAAAGAGTAGATGTGTACTGTTCAGCAAGAATTAATCCGTCTGTATTGCAAGTTTCAACTCGTATTGGATTTATCGCCAAGCAAAGAATGTCCGTAGTTACAAAGCCGCGTACATACTGTTACCATAAATGGTTTAATTTGCCCTTAAAACTGTTCTCTGCTTTTTTTTTATCGTTTTGTTGGCTAACAGAGATACGAGTGTGGCATTGCTTGTCGAGAACTACTTCGAAGCGTTCCTTTATCAAGTCAGAATCCTCCCAAAATCAACAAGTCACCATACAACAACTTAAGATTTGAACACATCCCCACTCTTACCGTGTATTCTGTTTTAGAAGCTCTCATTCCTTGTCAGTTGACGGCTTTCGAGCACAAACAGCCCCTCGGCCACTTTCTGACGTTAAACTTGATAAGTTGATGAGTTTTTCTCAGCCTTTTTTTACCTGACAAGCGGTCAAATTCAACCACGAGGGACCGTAAAATGTAAATGAGTTGAAAAATTTCCTCACGTGCAAATTTATCTTCGCGTAGAAAACTTTGAAAACGAGGTTGGTTTAAGTTAGCGTACCGAGGCTTCCTGCGGAGAGACAAAAATTCATGAAGGTTTTTGTAGATTATATTTCGTGTGGCTGATTGCCAGGTTTACGAAAATAAACACATCCACGCACAGAAATACCAAAATGTTTGAAGCTGATTTGTACGGAGGTTGAGTTAAGAGGGTGAAATACCTTCAGGATGAAAGCTGGAGCTATAGATTAATATCTAAGTGCACTTAGTAGAGTTAAAATAACGCGCGAGTCGAATACAAATATCCTGCGATATTTGGACAGTTGGTCATTTAACACCTGTTTAAACGGTCAGCTGCGCGTGTTACGCTTCTCGATCTGCTTCGCTTTTCCCACCTTCCAGAAAGTGTGTATGAGGTTAAGTCGTTTGTTGTTTGTATTTTGACGATCCTGCAAGGCGATTTAAAATACGGTACAGCTCGTAAAAATACTCAGCGATACTACACACCAAAACGTCTGATAAGATATATGAATCACACTGCTCTGTATGTCAAAGAAAAAAGTGCTTTCTCCAAACGCAATGAATAGGAGAACATTGGAATAAATAAGCAGGCGTGAATTCAAGATCGCAGGATGGCGTGCATCTCGATTGAGTGTCGTAAAAACGTCATTCTTCAGATGAAGACCGAGACAAAGACGACAATCATTCAGTTCAACACTCTGAGAGGAAGCCGACCTCTGCCAAGGGGTCTCGAGGATCTCATCTGATTCATAAGACGAGACATTTATATCTTCTTAACCCTTTACCTTCAATGAGTGACCAAGAGAGAATTTCTTCTTACAATATCATTTCAATATCAAGCATAGAAGTGATGAGAATAAAGAAAAAGATCAATTAGAGGATTAGCAGTTGATCCAATTCTCCAAACTGACGTCTAAACAGTTGTATGGCAGACAGAAAGGAAAACTACTAACGAGTTCTTGGGAGTTAAAGAGTTATCCATTTGAACTGGTAAGAGTAAATTGCATTTAATTTCTTTTCACAATATCACTCTCGAATTAACCATTAAGGTCAAGAAAATAACAGCAATTATTACCAACTAAAATGCTCTTGATCGTAAAACAAATTCTCCTTGTCGGCACCTTAGAGAACGCTATTAATAACATGCATACTGATGTCAGGGTGTAAAGAGTAAAAGCCAGTTTGAAGAACAAGAACTGCAAAATGTTGCCCATACTCATGGCCAAATAGGTACTCAAGATTTCAAGGAAGAAACAAGAGGTCAGAAATAACGTAACGCATTACGTCAAAAGGCAAAATACAAAGAAAAAGTGTAAGGAAATTTTTATTTGATTCGCTACAAACGAAACGATGACGGAGGTTTTACTACATGATATTACAAAATTTATGCTACGACAACTCAAAGTCACTGTTAAGACGTACTTTGACTTAAAGTATATACAAGAACACGGGCTAAAAAACTAGAAAGTGTCACGGTAACCAAGCACTAAGAAAAAGAAACAAAACTCTTATTTCTCAGATAGTCTGACTACTTATCCAGAACTTTTTCACAAGGAATAAATTACTTTATCTGCTCAGAGAAAGCCTACATTTCAACGCATGTCCTGACCCTCTAAGGCGTGGAAAATATCTATTACAAGAATTTTGGGTTAAAGGACAGAAAATTTTCACTCCTTTGGAAGACGCCATGAAACCATGACTTTCCAAAGTAAATAGAACATTCGCGTTAACTTATAACTAAGCCTTTTCTTCAACAGGCAGTAGAGATGCAAGCTAAGAAAACATGTCATCTCTATCAGCCCCAATAACTTCTACATCCTCCATGGTGCTGAAGTTGAGGAAGTGTGATGGCCGGTGGACTTCATGGTAGAACTCTTTGGGGTTGGACAACTGCAACTCATAACGCATGTTTGGGGAGTGACGAACGCCTGAAAAGCAGAGAACGGAGAAGACTGTTAGATTTATATATCAGATAGTAAGTCATTTCAGTCTCTCTATAGAGCGAACCGTCCCCCCCCCCTTCCCCCAACTTCACATCCCACCGCAACAGCTCATCCCAGTTCCCGAAGTAAAAAGGAATTAGGAGCATTGCTTCTCTTCCTATATGCACGCGAAATTCGCTTATTTTAAGGTTTCTTGAGAATTATTCCACAAAATTCGAAGAGAAGAATTGTTTGTAAAAAATTCCTTAAAATTCAATCAAATAGGCCACGTTTTCTTCAATTTGATACGTTTCGTCGTCAAGAACATGAAGTCAAGCGGTCGTAACTTTCACGATAAGCTGGACTGGATTTGCTCTTTGATTTTTTGAGGTTAATCTCCTTTACCATTTCCCGTTCTTCTCCGATACGATTTAAAATTTTTGCTTTTGAAACAGGAGTGAAATTGGTGAAGTTACTTGGTTAAAAATAATTTTAAAAAGGTTTCTCATATCTTGTGGACACCAATACCACTTCTTGAAACAAAGTGACACTTGATACAACTCACCCATAAAATTGAAGTTCCAGGATCCCTGAGTAGGTACCATGAAGAAACCAAGAAAGCGATCTGACAACAGCATCTGTACTTTCTCGTAGTGAGACGGAAGGTAACCCCTGGGATTGTTCCCTGTGTCCTTGTTGTTCCGCCCCCAGTCGTAACCCGAAGGGGTCAGTTTGTAGGCTGTTAGCGAACACGATCCTGGGGTAAAACTGAAAACCAAACCATGGATAAAATGAGTGACGCCTAACCAACGATTCTCACCGTTCATCATTTTTCTTACTCTACACCCACAGAAGACGCTTGGCTCACTCATGCTGACAATAACCTGGATGTTTTTCACATAAAAACATTGCAGGTGGCCTAAACCCCTCATCAAGTGCTGTCGAAACGCCCTGCTCCCCTCTCAAAGATGATTTCTTACTGGCGCTCCAATTTCCCCGTTACGCCACTGATTAATTTAATTGAACTAATCTAGCCCCTGTGACAGGATGATTTAAGGATGGCGAACCTGCTTCGTTGAATAAATTTATTAAATGATTACCTGCATGTAATGATGACTGTTTTCTCGCCATCCCAAGACGGATTGTCCGCCATGATCTTGGCGTGCGTTGTGACATCTTGTGGAGAAAGCTGTGGAAGTTCATTAGGCTGGGTGTGAACCCACCCTAAGGGTTCCATCTCCTGAAAAAACAAAAACGAAAAAAGTGTAACTGTAAAGGTAAACAAAAACGTCCACCGAGAAAATACTCGTGAAAAAGCATGCATAAGATCAGATACTTTTAATTTTTTTTTAAGGGAACTCGTTGAGTAACGGGCTCGACCGCCCCGTTCACGATTTGAGATGTTGGCGGTCCAGTAGCATATATCACCTGACATGCTCTTGAGAGAAATTAGCCATGAGATCATGACTTTTAAGAAGGATGTGAAAACTTTGTTACAAACGAGGAATGGGAAAAAACAAAAAAAAGCTAATTTGGATACTTTAACAGCTAAGCCACAAACAACGAGTCGGTGAGCGAAGAGAGCAGAGTATTCTCCCGTTAGTTTTCCGATTTAAATTTAGCAGATCTGTGATTTTCACCGCTCTCTTTCACGGAACAAATATTAAGGGATCTAACCTTGAGATAGTCATGCTGTGGTAACATGTTTGGTAAGTGCACCGTCTGGTGTGTGCCCCACTGAGGTACCATCACAATACACCGGATCTCTTTTACCTGTGGGTTATCAGGCGGACTTACTCCGTACAAGTAACCGGCGATCTACAAAAACAATACACACCATAAGAATCTTTTGTGGAGAAAAACTGTGAACGTTGAAAGTGAACGGCAAAATTTTCCCTTAAGTTGACGAGAACGTGTCGCTTTGACCCTTTCACTCCCAGGAGTGATCAAAACATTATTTCTTCCTACAATATCAATACAGCATCACGCAGGCAGGTATTGAGAATACCAATACATATCAACTAGGGGACTATCAGTTGATCTGACACCACCTTCTTAGAATAATATTTATAGAAAATGTGTGGCAAAAAGTAAGGAGAATTTTCATCTAGATATTGGGAGTGAGGGGGCTAATGAGTGGCTGCTCATGATGATGACCTCTGATTGTTCTTCGTGATTACTTCGATCGAAAAGCAGTTTCAAATTGAACAATTCTCTACCTGTGTCCTTAAATCCGAAATCACAATAAACTTCTTCAGAATATTCTTTGGCAGGATGTAGGTAAAGCCAGTTTCTTTGATGTCATCTGATGACACGTAAATGTGGTTGGTTCTCAGATGTAGGTTGGTCGCAGAGATGGCTCTGACACGCCACTCAGTCTTGGACGAGAACGTCTGTGTCTCGTAGTTTGATGTCGTAGAAACGATGATCTCATCTCCATGGATGTTGGTGGTTCGAGTGGTAGTGGCTGTCAGTTGTGACTGTTCCTTGGTCTGCTTCTCGATTTCAGCGATCTGCTGCCTCTGTTGCGAAGGGGCCGAGATCTCCATTCCAAGGATAATATCACGGATTTCAGACTGTGTAAGGGAAGCTACGTTCACACTAGGAAAAAAGGACAACTTGAGGTCAGGAGGCTATCTGATTATGAGAAAATGCCGAGAGTATGCACGAAAGTAAAAAAAAATTAAGAAAAAAACCCAAAAATTAGAAACCGTCAACATTCACTTACTTGTTCTTTTTGCCATAGTCGGCTAAGATAAGATCTTTCAGAGCAACCTGTAAAACAAACATAACAGTTGGTCACTTTCAAGGAAAATAAGCAATAAAATATCAGAATAAATTATAAATCGAACGATCGTTCGCTTGGTACATCAGTATCGTGAAAACATCTATGTAGAAGAACCAACGGACACATCGCGAGACACAAGACAAAGCGCGCGCGTACGACTGAACCACTCCACACGCGCGTGTGAGCGCGAAAAAACACGAAAACATACAGGCCATGCTAACCTAGGTGTTTGGAATCGAATAATACAAAGCTGCATCTACGTACCTCAACTGGCACCCATTCCTCGTCAGTCAGTGTCGGCCAGATGTGATGGGGTTCAGTAATTGTGGTCTTATCCGGTTTAAGGATGACCTTTGTGCGGTCAGCGTTCACGTGCAAGGCTCGGAGAATGAGGATCAGACGGGAGAACGCTGTGTAAGACGAAATAGTCTTCAGCCAATCGTCGTACAGGTTAAACAACACCATCTGCGGCTCTGTAGCTTTCAGAATCATGTCACCAAGCTTCTCAACCTGTGAGATACAAACACAGCTTTAGACAACATTATAATAGGGTGCGTTAATACACATCTGCCAAAGGTTTAAGAAAACAGGAAAGTTAGAGGCTTTCCTGACCTAAGTGCTGCTTTTTATTCAAACAAACCTTCAAACAAGCTTGGAAAGGAAGCTGCAGCTCACTGCCTTTGATAACAATGTTCGGAAAATCCAACAAATGAACCTGATAAATAATAAACCATTTTAGTCAACAACCTCAACACATTCAAACAGCAGCATATTCATGAAAGTGACCAAATTCCAAATCAACATCTTCACTAATTAACAGAGATTTGTAAGAACACAGCAAAGATTTTACTGCACCTCCAGTGGGTCAAGCATGCCTTTTCTTGTAACAATGATCTGTTTAGGTTGTTCTTCTACTGGAAGCGAACGAATCAAGGCCGCTACTTCTTCTGCTGTCTTCCATTTCGCCAGCTAAAGTTTCAAAACACACTTCATTTTAAACAATCATACTTTAAGACGTAATTTCATTAAAAATAGTTTGATTTAATTCAGATACCCCTTCCAAGTCTAACCTAAAACTGACTAAAAGACACAAGACACAATAACACGACCTATCTGCCTCACTGCATAAGATTATCTCGTGGAAGACACTGAGTATTTTGAGTCTATCAACGGAAGAGGTGACACCATGACAGTTTTAGGCGACGTACCTGTCCAAGACGCTTCTGTCCCGCCCACACAGAGGTATGAATGATCTTCAGGAAGAGCTGCCCCGTTCGAGGATTGAAAATAAAGATGGCGCCGTTGATGGGTTTGGTCGTCAAGTTACCCTCAAATGTCTGAAAGGAAAGAGGTGAAATTGTGAAAGATAATCAAGCGCGCAGTTTTCTTTAGTTATTTTACCTAAATACAGGTCGCTTTCTTTTAGCTAGATCCAGCTGATAGGAGCTTTTCCTTCGTAAATGGTATCGATCAGTTCTGATAACAAACACAAATAATTCTGGTTGAACTGGTCCTGCTTTTCGAGTAGTAGCCAGGCGGTTTCTGCGAGGAAGATTTACGAGATGCGCAATAACTCCGAGAGTCGAATACTTCAGTGCAAAATCATGGTATTGATACTGAGGACACGCTAGAACCAGTTCTTTCTGTTCGGCTTGACATTATTAAAGCAAAGCACCCTCAACCCTTAAAATCAGACATCGTTCACCCCCGAGGCGAAGTTCTCGGGATTTGGGCAGCTGCTTCTTTGCGCGACAGAAACAAACTCCTACGGCATAAGACTGCGTAACATGTCACAAAATACCTACCTTGTGAATCGTGACTCTGTACACGTTAGTGTCGTCTACAAACCAGATGATCTGGTTGGAGAAGAGTTCTCCGTAGTTCTGCGAAGACAGGTAAGGCTCAGTAGGTTCACTGGAGTACAACTGAAGGCCTTTCCTGATTCTCTCCCTCAGCACATACAAGGCGGGATTGGCTTTCATGATCTTTGCCATGGCCTGTTGGATGAGCGGTTTCACTCCTGGAAACCAGTTACCAAAGGCACTGCAGGAAGTAACAGGAAACAGTTATCAGGAAAAATGCAAATGAAAATGCAGAAAAAGATAAAAAAAAATTAATTAATTTCAACTTAAAATCTTAGAACAAGACTTCACTCTAACATTCCTCGTCCAGAAAGTCGAAACATTCCCGCCCACCCGTAGCCCACAGAGCAAGCGTAGTTTTGGCGAGTGAGTGTTCAGTACCTTCTTGGAGATAATTATAGCTGCCATTTTTTATTTTAACAGCAGCGGACGGCTGGGGGAGAGAAATTTGTATCAAGGGGGGGGTGAATGTCGGTAAAAAGGAGGGAGAGGGAAGGGCGTGGGGATGGGTCTTCTCGCCTCTCCCCGTCCCCCACTCTCACTGTTCTTCTAACTTTAAATCAATCATGGCCGGTGGAACAAACAATCGTCAGCTTATAACGTTAACTGCCCTTATAAGACGCAATTTTCCACTCCTATAAATTTTTCCTCCAAATCTTTCAAGTATCGTGTTACCTGTGCAGATTATAAGCCAAGTCAATGCCAATTAGCACCCCTGTAGGGGAGGGGTAGATACTCATGTTGTCAGTGGTGTAGTCCAGGTACTTTGCGCGTGCGTATCTCTCGATGTCATGTGAGTCGTAGTCTCCCCAGCGGAGCTGAACGTCGACCCAGTACTTTTGGGTTGTGGTACTGTCCATGATGTCACTGCAAAGAAGAGGTGACAAAAGATCACTTAGTGAAGGAAAAGTAATGGTCTGACCACTGCCAACTCGGAAAATTTAGCCGACTTCAACACGACGGTAAAATTTAATTTACTGACTAAAGAAGGTGCCTTAATAAAAAATACAGAAGTAGATTTATCATAGCGAGAAAGAGGTTTCATGTGAAATAAGACCTAGCTGAGCCAAGCTAAAGACGACTTGTTTAAGTCATCAGAAGAATCTCATTAAATACTAGCCCTTTTTATATTGCAGACAATTTCCTTCTAAAAAGGAACCAGCCGACTTCTTTAATCAGACGGCAAATCAGCATGGCTTCTACGATTTTTCTACTTCAATAAAGTACACACAGACTTACTTTGAGTCAGCCAAAAGGGAAGGTTTCGACACATTCCACTTGTATGCGGCAAACAACAGGATATCAGCACACGAGCTGTTCATCTTGTATGACTTACGAGGGTGAATGGTCTCTTTCTGTACAGTCTCAATCTCCAAAGCATCTAGTTCTTGGTCAAACACCTTGAGGTATGTTAATGGACATTAGCAAGATACAGCGCAAAGAAGATTTAAGCTTCAAATGTTCTTAACAATACGACCCCCAAGGGTGACTCGCATCTAATTTCTCCTTACAATAATCAAGCATTGAGATCACGAGAATAGCGAAAATGATCACTAACAAGAACAGCTCTTGATTGTCAAACAAATTCTCCTCGTCAGAATCTTAGAAAATGCATGGAAGACAGTATAGAGAAAACACGTACTGATCTTAGGGTATAAAGGGTTAACCCAAAGCTAAATTAAGCATGACGACTAGTAAAAAAAAAGAGCAAAGGTTAATTCAAAATAAAAACAAGTTCACTACCCAAAGCTTTCGGTCTCAGTTGGGATCTGATTGAATGAAAAGGCATTGCGAGTTTTTTAAACCAGTTACAAACGGAAGTAGCCTGCTCCTGACCCCGGTTGTTTGAAGAGCGGAAAATGCTATCCTCTGGGTTAATCTTATCCGGTGGATAGCACAGTACGCTCCGTGAACACTTGTGTGCTAGATACCAATCTATCCGTGGGATAGCGTTATTCGCCCCTCGAACTGTGGATCTCAGTATTACCTGACACAAGTCCATCACAACACTCTCGTGGACTTTCTGCCACAAATGGGCTCTGAAAATCTGAATGAGTGAGATCTTCAATGTTGGAATCTTGCCATGCATAAATATTCCTGTCAGGTCAAGTTGCACCTGGAAACCAACATAAACCTGAAACGCAAAAAAAAAAAAAATAAAATAAATAAATAAATAAATAACTAAATAAATCAATAAAGCAGAGTGGTCGCTTTGTAGTTAAAGTCTTCTTTAAGCCCTGGCCAGGTCACTGCGTCGAGTTTTTTTTAAGCCAGACACTTGACTCTGGCACTTTCTATCTCCATCCAGGAGTGTGACTGGGAACTAACTTAATGTCAGGGAAACTCGGCCATCTACGACTGATTATCATCAGTACAGGAGGAGTGGCAATACTTCTCGTCACTCCACAGTGGCCAGACTTGTGGGTTTTTAGCAGAAAAAAAAGTCTCGAAACAGCAAGATCGCATATTAAAAATCAACAACATCTGACTTGGAACCCCGAGTAAAGATATGGGTAAGTTTGGTTGAGAAATAATTTGCTGTGGGGGAAAGAAACCCAACAACAACAACAACAACAACAACAAACAGACTTCGTTCTTTCAGTTCAAGTTTGGACCTTCCCACTATCAAAAAATCCTGGACACACCCCCTGCTTCGTTCTACAGAAACCGGAAAAAGGCTTCCGCAGTAATGAGCTACTGAGCTTGTAATAAACCAAGCGAAAATATTTAAAACTAGTCCGTACGAAGCAATATATATATGGCTTACGTTCGCTCTGTTGATAGTCGGTGACCACCAGAGTGTGAATCTTCTGTTGGGAATCTGATTCAAACCAGATCTCTGTGCATTGGTCAGTTTCTTGTACTTCATGGACTCCTCAAACCCACTGGCCTTCTCCCAGAACAGACCCTCCCATGTGGGGAAGTAAGTTCCTTTAAACAGTGTGTGTTCCAGGATTCCTTCCACGCCACCAAGGGCTTGGATCATGTCTGTACGGTAGTTATTCAAGTTCCATAGTTTTCCGTCATGACGCTGATGTGTCCACCAGAATGGATTCTGTTTAAGAACCTGAAAAAGGTGGCACAACGTGGCTTAATAATTTAAGTATAACAAACGGCTTAAAACTTGTGGGTAATGAGGCTTACTTAAGGTTGTTTCAGGGGTGACGCATCTTGAAACAATAAACCCCAAATTAAAAAATTCCTTCAGTAGTACTGGTAGTTAAGTGTCGTAAATCTAGCGAATAAAACTTGTTCTTCACATTTGGTTGGAAAGATTGCTACATGTTCTCTCGACAAGAAGCACCCAGAGTCAGATGGAAGAAAAGTATGACGGTTTCAGAAAAGTAGTTAAAATGAATAGAGACTCGAGGCATTCTTAATCAGCTTTTACTCTGTTCGGAAAATATAAATATATAAGTTAGTTTACCTGGTACTGCTTGAAGTCTGTTCTCACTCTCCAACCCTTGTCATAGGCGAGCGTGTGTCTGTCCTTCTGAAACAGTGTGTTGATACGGGGGATTCCACGATCCCATGAGTCCTCTAAATCTTCCAAGGTCAATCGCCTACAGTAAAGAACAAACACAACCTTTACAGAAGACTTCTTTCAACTGGAATTTTCAGAACAACTAACTGAAAGCAGGCGAAAAAGTGCGGTTAAAAAAATTTCAGTCGACCATTTTTGTATCGTCGGCCTTCTACATTGACGTCGATGGGAAAAAGTTTTTAAAATGGAATAAGATGGTAAATATTAAACACGGTACTGGGAAAAAGATGTTTTTCGTCTTATCACGTGTGAGACAATATCAAAAAGAGTCACCCTGAAAAATCGAACCCCAGATCGTAGTATTTTTTTATGCTGTCCATTGCACTCACGCACGCACGCACACCACGCACGCAAACGCACGCACGTGCCAGCGCACATCCAATGAACGGCAGGGAAGGAGATATGAAGAAATAAGAAATGCAAATATATGAAATGAGAACATGGGTGCAACGACTGGACAGCAGCTTACCGATAAAGCTTGCTCCGGTGAAGAGACCTCCGAACAATTAATTTACTATAGCACTTACCTGTTCTGAGCATTAGCTTCTTGCCGTTTTAACGCGTACTCTGCCCACACTCTCTGGGAATCAATGAATTCACTTTCCCATGGCTGGATGTACCTGTTGTGTTCACAAAAATGAGCAGTACTATCATCGTGTGGTATTTCATAAAATAGTTTTGGGTTTAAATCACACTGAAAATGCACTGCGATGCTCACTTTAAAGAGATTCTACTAATCTTCAGATCCAACTCGTTAAACATTTGCGCGGGCAAAAACTTTAAATATGCTCAGCTGCAACAAACTTTACTTGTCGAGGAGAGGTTGGCAGGAATGACAATATACTGTACCTGTACAAGTTAGGGATCAACTGATCTTTGTCATGACTCATTCCAGATCTAAAGTGAGTGATTCCTACATCGGTCTGTTGTGACCACCTGAAAAGTACAAACAACAGTACCCCTCGGTTACTGAGATCAAGAAGGAGATAGGAATAAAGATGAGAATTATTGTGACAGAAAAATAATGACTGTAGCACAAATGAGACAATAATGCGCCTAGAAAAATAAGCAAACAAACAGAAAACATAAAAGATTAAAAAACAAAATGCCCAATGGACTTATTGTCAAAAGGCAGGAAGCTTCTAGTCGTGTGAAACATTTCTCGCACAAAAACCCTCATCTCTCAACAAGCAAATGTTTTGAAAACCCTTGATAACTTCACAATTGAGACTTGATACTCGCCTTGAGCCTCCATACTAAAAGTTTTCGACAAACCACGATCTAGAATTGAGGATTCAGTTTCGAGGGACGGTCATGTTGTATTGGAGTGGTAAGTTTATCAGGGTTCATTCTTTACCTGAGATCTGACTGTGGAATGAGGACATGGCCCATGGACAACATACCAAGTCCTCCCAGCTCTTTTGGAGTGTAAAATACAACCGGAGGGAACCGACTAGGCATCTTGGAATTCAGCCCAATCTTGATACGTGTTTGGATCTGGAATATAAAAACAATTCAATATGAAGAACTACTTTTAAAAAAACCACTGACAATGCTAAGCAACGAACTTTATGGCCAGTGACAATAATACTTCTTTTACACTGACATTTCCACTTGTGAGTACGCAGTCAAAGTATGATATAGTATCGACGATAGTACTTCACAGTGTAAATCCCAGTATGTAAGAAATAAAACGATTTACAACTGTAACTGAATACCTTGTTTTCGCATTTCACCAACAAATCCAGCAACTCTTGAGTGTTGACAACTGACTCCCTGTAATATGTCATCAAACCAATCAAAGCCGTGTTCCATTTGTTCACAATTTTGGTAAACGTAGTTGAACCAGATGCCATTAAGATTTGACGCACTCTGTTGTGGAATCGCTGCTGTGACTCGTCGTCAACCTTGAGGAAGCACTGAGCAGTTCGCTCTTTAGTGACCTGTCATCACAGAAAGTAATATTATTCTATTTTATTGCATGTTCAAAAACACTTAATTTAAAATCTCTTATAATCTCCTCCATGTTTAGCCATTTTCGTCCCTATTTTTGCCTCGTTTGTGTGTTTTTTCTATCTAACTGAGCTAACAGCTTGAATTCTTCTATGAGTTGAAGGTGTCTAAGTACATCAAAATCTTTGATTCGAATAATCATGATGCGTTTAGCTCGTTTCAAGCTTTCATTTAGTAAAACGGAGCAAAATAGTAATAGGTGCGAAAGAGCGAAATTGAGGGGGGTCTGGGTCTCCCTCGACCCAAACACGCCGCTTACTATTTCCCTCTGTTCTATTAACTGAACAGGCTATGGTGTGGCTCCTACAAATGGGAGATTGTCCGTCTACAAATGAAAAGCTGATTGAGGGCAAGATTCATAAGCAGTCATGTGAAGTGCGTACCTCATTTTGTAAGTTCCACACTCCATCCCTGTGAGTGAATTCCTCAAATGTTGTGCGACATTTTGGAAGAATGCGGCACTCAAAGCCACACATGTTAAACAGCAGATTTGGATTGTCTTTACTGTAAACAGACACAAAACTTTCATCCCAGTTGAGTGTTGTCACAGATCTTGGCAAGCGGTTCTTTATGTCCCAGAACACAGCACGCCCAAGATTGACGTCGTGTTTCATGAGCCTCATACGTGCATCCCTTGGCCAGCATTTCCTGTTGTTGTAGCCCACAATGTTTTCGTTATTTGGGTCAGGGTGTTCTGTCAGGTAACGCTGGATCAGATCACGGGCTTCATCTGCTGTAAACCTGAAATACAATCCAAAGTTGCTGTAATACCAAGCAAAACGGGCTTCTGCAATCTCCTAATTTTGAGGCTTCTGACATCACAAAGACATACTCAAAGGTTACTCTAAACTTTAACAGATTAACAAGATTCGCAAACTTGCCTCTCTAGCATACGTATTTTTCAAGTTGCACTAACATCTTTCATGCAAATTGGCAGACCTTCAAATTGGAAATCTTCCGAATTTCACTAGGCTCTTTTCATTTCAGGTATTTCATTCCATAAAATCTTCACAACCCTGACAAGTTACAATATCAAGTAATGCTTAGGATTTCAGAGCTTTTAACCCTTTCATTCCCAAGATCTCATTCATAATTCTCCTTACTGTCTGCCATTCAAATCATACGCCGTTAGTTAGGAGAATTTAGAACTGAATCAACCAATAATCCCCTAATTAATGTTTTACTTTATTCTCATCACTTGTCTGCTTCATATAGTACTGATAGTGTAAGGAGAAATTCTGTCTTGGTCACTAGTGGGACTTAGAGGGTTTAACAGCGTCTTTTTAAAATAAGCCCTTGAGACCTACAATCAAGAACATTATGAACAACTACCTGAAGAAAATGTGCACTTTGTCAATGTATCTTGAATACAATCTGATGGGATGCTGTGACTCTGTCTGAACATCTTGGAAAGTCAGGAAGTCATTTGGCATCTGTGGAGGCCCTGCCATCTCACTGGCTCTCTGCAGACCCAACACCAAAAGATCCATCACCAATCCATAGTACTGAACGATGAATGACGCAAACTGCAGACCACGGATGATGCCATAGGAGTTTGTGTGATTCATGTCCTGTTTAATTAATGGGAAATCTATCAATGCAGGGAATGGTTTAAAACCGTATTCAAACATTGGTTATGTAGTGTGATTGTCTGAGTAAGGAGTCCTCAGAGGACACCAACCTTGTAGTTAATGACAATGTTGTTCTTTGCTGTCATGTAATCAGCAATGTTGTGATCAACAATCAGACGCAGGAGCCGATTCAGTAACGTCAAATCAATCTTCTCATACATCTTTTCAAAGTTTGACTCCATCATAACATTACATTCTCCTTCAGATGTCTCCCAGACGTCTTGTAAGTTGTTGATTCCTGAGAGCAAAGAAAGCAAAGATTTCTATTAGCCAGCTTTTATTACTAGGGTATATTTAAGTGAAAATTCTAGACTATTTTCTTCACTTTTTCCAGACCATTACTTTTTATATTCTGTTGAGGAGTAATTTTACATTGACGAGACAAGAACGAAACACAAAAGCAACGCATTGCAATCGAAAAATTGCCTCCGGCTAATCTCTTCCTGACTCGTCTCAAATCTTCCGGCGGGCAAAGGAACGTGCATCCTGCAGCGGTAACGACGAAAGCCTGCTCCCAGGCTAGATTGTAAATTTCCATACCTTTTCATGAATTTAGGACTCTCTTTCGCCCCTTTCATAAATAGCAATGACAAGAAGCAAGCATTTCTTTAATGAGCTTAATGTGAGTGTACATACCTTGGCACCATTTGTACGTAAGGAGTGGAGGAGGTTCAGTGTCAGCTGGTTTGACCCATGGAGGAAACAGACGTCTCTTGTCTGCTTCATACCATAAATATTGGTCTAAGTAGGCATCTGTGATTTTCTCCAATGGCTCAACATCATACACTGGGATAAGATGGCTGTATAAGTCCATGAACTCAATACCAACCTGTAAGAAGTAAAACACCACACCATGAGCTGATTAATTTGTGACTCTCTCAATTATTTAATTTTTTATTTATACATTTGTGATATTGAGACAGACTGGCCCAGTTCAGCCATAAAGCTGGTTTAAATGGGGGCCTGTATGAGCAATAACAAGGCCAGACTCCAACACCTGGAGCTACATTCCCTCCTCTTTGGAAGAAGTGCATATGTTTTAAGTGGTACAGAGAAGATGCAGGACACAGAGTCTATCATTCTTTGTCCTTATCCAAGAACACTGAGAATGTCAGACCATTTGCACAAGTCATGGCAAAGGCAGTACATTTTCCTCTGATACTCGAAGACCCTGTGTATTATTTTGGCCTGGGGCTTGAGCCTTCACCCTCCTTTGCAACAGTCTAGCCTTGTAACTGTAAGCTAACCAGGTGGCAGTTTGGCCCAAAAATGGTTGATGCTTTACCTCTTTAAAGGCTCTCTGTGTTAACAAATGACGCTTGATTCTGCTGAGTGCCTCGTGAGGGTTGTCATATGCTTGTTCAATCAGTCCCAACTCTTCTCTCTGGGACTGGTTCAAACGACTCTTTACACTAAAAGTGATACACAAAACAGAATGTCAAGGAGGAAAATTTCACAAAATTAAACAAACTTTAATCACATGGAATCTGAAGACAAATGCTACACTCATTACACCTGTAGGCTTCCTTGAGTCTCTCCAGAGCTAGAATTAGCAATTTGGTGTCGTGCTTGTAGGAGAGGGGTGGAAAAGGGATTGGTGAGAACCTTCTGCTCTCTAGCCAGTGAACTGTAGTTGTGTAGATTGCAACTGCTTCCTCAGCAGAGATGTAAGGACCATCCTGTCAAACAAGAAAATTTGAGAAATTACATAATATTTCTCTGATGTCAAGTTTTAGCTCCATATCCTATTGCTATGAGAAGTTATTCACATTCCTTCTGCATCAAGCAGCCTCTTCTTCTCCTGGACATATTGTTTGTCTGCAACAGGTAACCTGACAGTTTGCCACATTTCCCTAGGTGTGTGGTACTGTGTATAATTATGGGTGGAAAGAAGCACTGAGAAAATACTCAGAACATTGATCCTCAAGGTCCTCATAATGAGGGGGCAAGGTTGTAAAGAAAGTGTGATGCTGTGTCAGTAGGGGGTATTACAAGATAATTTTGTTTTATAAACTGGGTTGATAATGTAAATTGGCCCTGTAGATGGTTTCTAGAGCTGAAATTTCCAGCGTTAACCATTCATCAGATGTATTCTGTCTTCACAAACTCACAATGCTACATGTATAGTATACCAGATAGGGACATGACTACACCAAGGATTTCATTTGAGGAAAAATTAGTAAAACATCTGCAATGACTAAACGAACTGACTGAATTCATCAGGTGTGTAGAAATATGCCAGGAGTATACTCAGTTTTTCACTGGTTAATGGATTGATTCTCTAGCACAACTCTGTGTACTCAGAAGGTAAAAATCTGTTTCAGTGTTGGAAGAATTGCATTCCCACAATATCCAAAAATATCAGATCTTTCTCAAGGAGAATGCACACCTTCAAGTAGTTATGCTGTCTTTCCTGTTCAGCTTTGAGATAGAGTCTTGTCAGACGTCCAAGATTTTTCTTACAAACAGTTTTATCCACTGTGGCACCACGACGGATACGTTCCCTGTTGTAGTGAGCTGTGTTTGTCCACCAATCAGCCTTGGCTTTGACATACCGCAAAATCATGTTCTCCACTGGTGTTGGAAGGCCAGGCACCTGATGAAACAAAACAATTTGGTCAGCTTTACCACTGAATGGTCAAAAGCAACAATTTACTTTCTCTTCTCCTTGTTTCATTTCTCCTTCCTCTATTTGAACAAATGCAGCAGAAAGGAAGGCTGTGTATTTTGTTCAACAGACTCATTTTTATGAACACATTTTTGCATGCTAGGCTACTTTAGGTTAGTATCTAGACAACTACTACTGATGGTTTAAGTAGAAGGGGAAAGAAGTATTATTTCTCTTCCTTAAAGGGAACCATACAAAAAGTGTTTTAATACTGTATTTTTGAAATTTTGCTCTACCACCATGACAGTTTATCTCCTGCATCAAAGGAGGCATTGTGAAAATTAATTGAACAGTGTCATGCCTAAGAAAACATACCATATAAGAAGTGAGGCTAGAGATAAACTACCCTTATATTCTTCAAAAGTCTACCACTTCTCCCAGAAACAAATAAAACTAAAGCACTTGAACAATTCCTACCTTCCAAGGAATGTTGGCTTTCCAGCATCTCCAAGCTTCACTCAGATGCTGCAGAATGACTCGGGCCTTGTTCTGCTTAATACCTTCTGGCATCATGTCCAGGATGTCATGCATGACAGCTGCTCGTAACTCTAAATCAAAGTGGCTTTCCACTCTCTGCTTAGTTACTGTTTTGGCCACACCCTTGGAGTGTCTGCCTTCAAACTGCCTGGCTAGGAGGTTACCAAGCCAACGCTCTAAGAGAGGTACAACCCCACGCAGAAAAAATAGCCATACCCTCCAGCCAGGTGCCCAGAATCCACATCCCGGACCTTTCCCAACTGGTCCCTGCAACAAAGATATAACTGTTTTAAAAATTTTAGAGTGCTAATATTTAGGATTTGTACCTTTTATTGGAAACGATTTTAAGGACTCTTTCAAGACTTCAAAAATTCACATCAACCCTTCAAACTCTGAGTAGTGACTAAATTTTTCCCCATAATATCAAAATAGCAAGTGATGAGAGTAAAGAAAACATAAATGTAAAATTTCAACCACTTTAATTCAATACTGAAGTCCAAATTTCAGGACTTTCTGCAATCTGCAGCCTTTTAGCTGGAATTTCTAGTCCTGGAAAATTGCATTACAAAATTGCAGGATTACCCAGGTATTTCAGGACCTGTACGAACCCTGAATATCATCTTCACAGTAATAGTGGTATACTTATTCAATATGGGATGGAGAAAGATACACCACACTTACAGTGTTAAATCTGTAGTAAATGAGATGTTTGATGTCTTTACACATTCTGATTTGTCTCATAAGCTTGTACTTGTATCTGTACATTCCAGTCAGCTGACCAACATGAGCAAAGGTGTACTGAAGACCATCAGCCAGCTATAAATAAAATAAAGTTCACTTAACAATCAATACATGCATTAAAATTGTGACAAGTGAGTTATAACAAGTGAGTTATAAATGCCATATACTTAGTTCAAGTGCTATAATAGTAATGAAAATGGAACTGGAATAATAGTGTAAGTTTAGTAGTCAACATTCCATGAGGTGGCAATTCTAGCCCACTGTTTCCAGATCACATTGAAATTTGGAGTGTTAACTTTTGTGGAAGGAGGAAAACCAGAGGACCTAGTGAAAAACTCTACGGGCAAGGATGAGAAACAACAACAAACTCGACCCACATGTGACACCAGGTGTGGGTAGCGAACCTGAGCCACAGCATCGAAGGTGAGCCCTTTCATCACTGGGCCACCCCCAAAGCCGTTCTGTAAGCTGCCAGGGTTATCAACATTGAAAGTGTGTTGTGGGAGTAAGAGCACAGAGTAAGAGAGATAAGCAACTTTTAAAATGGTGGTTGAGTAAAGAAAGATGTAAAGCAGTTTAATATCATAAGCCAGAGACAGAAATTTTTTTACTCTTAAACCAAATCAGTGAAAAAAGCACCACATTTATCTTTATTAGATGATCATGTCTTAAAAGTTAGCATCTTGTGCAATCTGTCGATTGAAGAGACAACAGTGTCCTCCTTTTAAGGCAGCAACTGGTAAACATTACCACCTGTGGTACCTATTATTGTTTTCTAAAATTGCTTGAAATTCTTGAAAATTTAACCAATAAAAGGATTGCTCTGCCAGAGCAATCCTTTCTTTACATGTCCTACTCAAAATAGGGGAGAACACAGAGTTAACAATTAATTTTCTGGACTTACCTGAAAACTGTCTACATTACCCAGTCTGTACTGCACATGGGAATCTACAACCAGCTTTGTGAGACGCAGAATCTCCCGACAAAGATGGAAAGCATTTCCAAATCTGGACTTCTTTCTTTCCTTTGTGGTAAGGGTTTTGACTGGCTTCAGATTGAAATTGTAATCCAAATGAAGGTAGTTCAAGTTCTTTCTGTGGATCAGTAGATTCAGCATGTTGTAGCCTTGCCGGCACACTTGGAGACCCACTTCCACCCAATCAAGAGTTGTCGTTTGAAAGAACTTTGTTGCTTTGAAGGATCGGAACAGATATCTAAAAACCACAAAAGAAGAAAATTCATATCTCTGTTTGTGTCTTGAACTCAAAATATTGTGAACTCTTGAAATATTTATCAAATGTGAACAATGAAAAAGCCAATCACATATTTTTCACTAAATTGTAAGCAGTTACAGTAAGTAGTTTGTAGTTTGTCTCTGTTTGCTGATTTTCCAAAAAAGATTTAAGGAAAGTGACCTTGTGGGGTACTTTTAGGATGCGTCTTAAACCTGTTGCAAAGTTGACCACAACAGTGAGGTTTAATTGCTCAATTTCTTGGTAATGAACTTGATCCAATGGCAACAGTCAAAATGAATAAGAGAATAAAATTGGACAAATTATTATATTGCTGCAAACAACTACAAAAAAAGAAAATTTAAGCAAGTCTACCTTTTCTTTTGTGCTTTAGGTGGTCTGTGTTTCAGTGCATTCAAAACGTAGCACTTGAGAAGCTTTTGATATGACACTCGCACCTTAACTGGGTGAGCAGATGGACAGTGTTCACGATACCTGTATAAAATTAACAATAAAGGGGACAAGTTTCTAAAGAAATTTGTTGCTGCATCAGTGGGAGAGAATAACAGGGTAATCTAATATTATCAACTGAGTTGAGGACATAAACCAAAAAGAGTTTCAAAGCTGGCATTTCAAGGGCTAGCCCTTCATCAGGCTAATACTTGAAATGTCAGCTTTGAAACTCTCTACAGAGGCCAATTTATGTAATTAAATAAAAATACTTAAGGTTATACTAGATGTGCAGTATCTCCTATACAATTTCAAAATCCTCCTAAAATTGACATTTTAATAATTATTTGAGTCCAAAAAAAAAAAAATTTACCACAAGACAAAACAACCCACACCTGAACACAACATTTACATTTTTGTATTACAGTATGGGAATTCTTACCAAGTCTTCACCAATGGTATATCGATGGCTCGGCGTGTCCTGGCAGATCTTAAACAGAATGGTCTGGGAGCCCAGAGTAAAGCAATACCTTAAAAGATAAACCACCAAAACATTTTACAACTGTAAAAGTAACCTTTGTAAAACAAATTCTTACAACTTGGGAGTTGATGTGAACTGAAAAATAGTTTTTAGCTAAACAAAAGTAGCACTAACCATTTGCTGTGTTATCTGTGTACAGTGGTGTATCTTGCAAGAATGGCTGAATATCTTCAGGCAGTTCAAAATCTTCATCATCATCAGGCTGGGGTTCTGTTGTCTAAATCAACAAAACAATTGATATAAAATTTTCACATACTTCCCTCAGAGTGTATTACTAGAAATTGTGGTTTTGGTCATTAGACTTTAGTAAGTAACCTCTGTGTAACTTCTTCAAGAAGGTGGGTGCCTAGGACATCCACAGACTTCCACTAGGGCCAACAATAGAGAACTGCCTCCATGGCTGGGGAATCCTTACAACCTTACCATGAGCCCCATATCAGACACCATAACACTGACTGAGTCCAAATTATGTGGAAGGAAAAAATTGGGAGGGGTGGGCTTTGGGAATGCTTCAAAACAGCCACTACTATAAGTGCCTTGGGCCAAGTTGTTCAAAGCTGGGTTAAGATAACCCAGGGTTACTATGAAATTTGATTTCAAAGAAAATTAAGTTTAATTATTTTTGTCTTCTATTTGATTTTTGGATGTTCTAAAAAGAATAGAGAAATTATCTGAAAAGGACTTTTGAATGGAGAAATAAAGAAACCAATTTCAATTTCAATTTCAACCCTATGTCAATGCTAATCAGCATTTGAACAACTAGATCCAGGACTGCAGAGGAACAGCTGCTGCCAGACTGGTAAAGAACTCCATAGAATTGTTACATTGGCATTACCCAAATTAAAAGAAAATGTGAATTATACAACAATTTTTCACTGCAATTTTGTTTTTAGCTTCTCAACAGTCCACTCCATTTTGTTTTAGACAGACCATTTTAGGATAAGAGCAATCATGAAAACAGCTATTGTCAATGACTTTGACCAAGGTTTCCACTTCCTTCATGAAACTCCTTATTAGAATTCTTGTAAAGAAGTCATCATTAGAGTCACCCAGATGATTACAAAGTGTTTAAGTTTCAAATAGCAAAAAAGCAAAGCAAAGTACCTTGACAGCATGTCTGTGGGCAATTGGATTGACAAGAGGGTCGAAGTAAAATGCTGGTAGATCCGGGTCCTCTGTTTTAATGTAAACAACTGATGGATGGTGATACCTGACAAAAAACAAAGACTTGAGTTTGAGTTAAATCTCCCTGGTTTATAATAATATTGTGCAACACCAACTGATGAAGCAACATTCACCCATCTTGTATGGCTATCACTTCCAAAGAAAGACACACTATTTGACCACTCATTGCTGGTCTTCAATATGCTTACAGCTTAAAGAATAACCAGACATTTTATTAATCAAGATTACATATATTGTGCCAATAACAAGGTAGCTCTTCTATTTTATTTAAAGCTCACACAGTAGTAACTGCGTTTATGAGGATTATATAACTTCATTAAGGTAACTGAGAATTAAGTTCTGGCATTTTGCATTCTGTTCCTATATTACACATGTGTTTGGATCAAAGAGCAGTCTATAGCTGCTTCATCTATAGACTTGCAGCAGTAACTTGAACCACTTTTTTTTTAGCCACCAATCCAAACAACAATCAACATTCTTTAAGCAATGCTGTTACCCGCATCTGGTGGCAGAGGGTGACAAACATCCAACAAGTTCAAGTACCCTTATGGTTGGCTCATAACAGGAAACAAGACCCTTACAGATCAGGAGACAACTGATCACGAAGTCAATATCTTTGTGAAAGTAGTATATTATGAAGACAGATTTTTGTTTCAAAAACCAGTTACCCAAATTTCAAAATTATTTAAATTTGTCCATATGATGATGGGGAGAAAATGTGTCACTGCAACTTGATTTGGAAGCAGTTACTCAGTTTTCCAACCTTTGAGTTTCGCGTACAGTAATTTTCATGCATTTAATCCTTCCCACCCTTACATCAGTATGCATATTCTCCATCCTGCTCTTTATACATTTCCTCATATGCTGACAGGGAAAACAAGATCTTGTAAGGAGAAATTGGACACTAATCACTCTTAAGGGGTCTAAGGGCTAACCAACTCACCAGGGTAGATGCACTTTGTACGGCAAACTGTTGAACAGATAGGGGAATGCAATTCTGTACTCTGTCCTCACAGGCTGCCGAATGATGATCTTGTTTATGTCATTAAATTCATTCCAGTCTTCGTCGTGGACATTGACATCTCGCACCAAAGGCTCAAATTTTGGTCCTCCAGGAATGGCAACATTCAATGCTTTAGCTGTGAAAAATGCCTTCAGATCATACAAGTAAAAGTAGTTTTTATCTACAAGATCTGTCAGAAGTTGGTTTCCCAGACGATAAAGTGTAGACATGATTGGCAGTGTAATATTCCATTTTCTGTATGAAGATCCATTGACCATTCTAAAAAGAAAGCAGGATGTTATGAAAAAAAGTAGTATGGCTTTTCAATTAACCATTTCACACTCAATATCTCATTAGTAATTCTCATTGGAGAATTTGGTATGGTCCAATCAATGATATCCTAACTGATATTTTACTTCTTCAAATCGATTTTCTGCTTGATTTTGTATTGATGTTTTAAAGAGAAATTCTGCATTAGTCATGCATGAGACTCAAAAGGTTAAGTCACAAATCAGAAAAACTACTGATACGTGGGTCTAGAACTACACCTCTGCAGTAGGTCAGGTCACATTCTACAGTTTCCTGTAAGGGAAAGAATCCAACAAACTATACCCAGGGACAGCTACTTCCTTAGGTTTCAGTTCTTACAAAGCCTCTTTCTTTGGAGGATTCATTATAACTATGATAACGGTCACAGAAATACAAAGTCCTTACTTGGTATCGACCAGGGGATTGTGTTCATAAAACCACTCATAAACACTTCCATCTTCTTCAGGATCCAACTCCATCTGGATCGGCTCAAGAGGTTCAACATCCAGGATGTTATCAGCGTAATCCAGAGGAGGTTCCTCATCATCAAATGGGGGAAACCTCATTCTCTTGAAATGCCTCCTGTCTCTCTTCTCACGACGCATCATGATCCACATGGTGCTAAATCAAGGAGTAACATCCGGTTTTACATTTTATGAGTCATGCCAAAGAGAGAAATTGAACAAAATAGTCCCTACTCAAGTTGGCATAATTAGCTAAAAATTACCCCAAGCCTTCTTTACATGAAATTTTCCTCCAACCTTTGTAACACTCTTTGATTTAACAAAATTATTTTTTGGTCTTGATACTTTGAAAGTGTTTTGTTCAATAGATTTAACAGTCCCCACCTTGATTGTAATGCTTTAAAGTAAATTAATTACCTTTTCTGACTTACATATAAATATCCACCTACACTATAGGGGCAATTATTCAAACACAAAAATGACAGTGCTCTGAACTGCTACCATTTCAGTTCCCATGGCAAATAGAAAAAATGTTGGTAATTAACTTTGTGTTGAAAAGCACTAATTTGGCAATCTCTGCTAAGCAGCCATGTGAAAATATCTAACATTTTTACATAAGTGTAAAACATAAGTTAAATGATTATGGTCTTAAGTTGTGAGATGCACCTCTGCATGAAAAATTCCATGATATTACACAAATTATCCTTCTTGCTTGTTTTTGAGGGAAGCTACAATGTTCCTGGATATTTTCCAAGAATTTTTGTTTCTTTTGTTTCTTCCCTTTTTTATACATTTTTTGACAACCATTTATTTAAAGAGACCTTTTAGCTCACTAGAAGGAGACTTAAGCTTGGGCTCAAACTGAAAATTTACATATACTTTTTTGACAAAGCTTTCAAGTAATACTATTTTGAACTTACCCCCACTGGGCCAAATAGACAGGTTCCACAACCCATGGAATCTCATTCACAAATGTGATGGCTCCTGTGATGTGATAAAGAACCTTCACATCTCGAATCTGCTCCCATGGCATGGGCATGTTCTCGAGTAACTTCAGCACTGCATGAGGCATGTATTTCAATGCACTAAAATTCAAACATAGGAAGTGCATTTATACATGTTATCATTGAGAGAATGTAAGTGTGACAATTTTAACATTGTATAAGAAATATTGCATTCAGGTTGATAACTTCAGTTTTCTTACCCTAAGTATACTCGCTTATCATGCCGATATTTCCTGCTGGACATGTCACCATGATCTCGAATGATCTTCCTAACATGCTCTGGAGGCATGTCTTCTTTTTGTGCTTCCACAAATCCAAACTTTCTCTTTTCGCTGTATCTTTTTGACTGGAGTTGTTGCCATTTTCGAGCTGCAAATATTTTGATACAGAAGCAAATGTATCAGAATTGATGTTTTAAATAAAATGTGTGTTTCCAGAAAATATCCATACCCCCACCACGGAGGGAATTTCATATAGGACCCCCCCACCCCTTCGGATTTTCCATTTTGGGGTAGCAGTGGTAGCCCCCCCACCCCTCTGGAATTTCCAAAGAATTTTCTACCACCCCCTATACCCCCTGGAAATATATTTTTTTCTCGTAGCAAACAACAAACAAGAGGGACGTGTGATTTTGTCGCGTGTATATTCGAGAGATGGCGTACACGCGCAAGGTAAACGTCGCTAACTAGCTTAAACTTAATGTTTGCTTTATTTTTAAATACAATACTTATCCCTAAACATTTAACACAGTATTCTCAGTACACGAAAGGAGAAAAAAACTGTACAAGTCGCAACAAAACACTTTTGAACTGTTAAGTTTGTACAATGTACTGAGAAAATTGCGTGCACTTGAAATGGAAACGTTCGAAATCACATTGAGCAACGTAAATTTGTACAAAATTGTGTCATAAATAAGAGAGCAAAAGAGAAAACCGAGTCAGCAGTAAGTTATTTTGAACTCATCTTTCCAAATTCCAGCCTCTAATGTAAAATTTCTCCACACAAGCATTGATTCTTGTTAACAGCGGGTCGATAATTTCATCCGATTGTGCATAAACAAACCTTGGCTAGTTACCAGTCCCATGCGCATATATACAAAGCCCTGGATCCTAATGTTTCTCAATGTTACTATCAACTGTTTTCTACTACGGTACGACTGTACTTATCATTCATTGTAACATCGCAAGCAAGTAAGCCATAAAGAAATCGTCAAGTCTCCTACACATTATGATGTAACGGAATTAAGCTCAGTGCAGATCAAAATTAATAGATGGCTGGAGTCCATAAGGGGTAGTGAATGGTAAATTTATGCGAAACTTTGCGAGACGGCGGGACCAGCGTTTTTTGTTTTTTTTTTTTTTGCGAGACCGAGACAGTTATTTGTAAATTTTACGAACGCGAAACGTGTTATGACCGAGGAAAATCCCTAGGTAACCACTCCTGTTGGTTGTAATCTTTGGAGACTGGTAACGAGTAATGGCGGCTCCGTTCGAAAAACAAAGTGATTCTCTTCTTTATTTGATGTTATTTATGTTCCAAAGCACTACAAGGATAAAAGAAAACTTTCTTTTGCTGCAGAACTGTTAGAAGCATCGTAATTTAACAACTTAAACTTCAGAACGTCCCACTAAAGTAGGTAAAAGGCGCCAATTGACATACGAAGAAAGTCGATCGACTTCCTACCCTCTGGACGAAAATTTCGCCTCTTACCCCCCATCCCCTCTGGAATTTCCTGGGACTTTGACCCCCCCACCCCTCTGGAATTTCCAATTCCCTCCGTGGTGGGGGTATGGATATTTTCTGGAAACACACAATGTGGGAACTTAATTGCCCAGTGACTACAATTTTTTGTGTCCTTCACATTCCACCTGATTTTACATGATGCAAGTATGTGATATTCGTTCAAAGTTCAGTAAAATCATCTGGCAAGAATCCTGACCATTCAATAATCTGACATGGTGAATAATAAAGTAAAAGTCTACATCATGCATTCAAAAGGTTTAGTTGTTGAGCATCTTGTAATCTTGTGTTGACCTTCATTAACTACTGTATTGAAATGAGCCAGTTTACAGCCCTAATGGTATTTCAAAAAGAATTAATGGATTACACAGACACTGTGGCTCTAGAGAGAAAGAACCAACAACGACGCAACAGAAATTCGAATCTTAACAGTAAGTTTCTTATTTGTTGTAATGGTGACACAATGAAATCTGTATGAATGAACCCTGACAATTCAATTTACTCAAAGTTCAGTCAGAGTAAAACAACGAAAAAGCAAGACAGCCTTAACATCAATCTCAGTTACCCTAAGAGGAGACACGGGTAATTTTAGAAAACCTTTAAGTGACGGTTGATCACGTTACATAAGTTCACTGATCGAATGTCTGACAACGTGAACATGACGTTAAAGTGAATTTCTAATTAGAATCTAGGGCTATGCATTTGAACATGCACATTAAGCCAAGGAATCAACTCTTGGAACAGTCACGCTACATAACCTTTTTCCTGTAGTTTTTCTTCAGTTATTTCAGCTGGTAACCCTGCAACGGCGGGTTGGCCCCACGCCGCCATGCTGGCGGTTTCACTGCAGATGAAAGCCTTTAAACACAATTGCAAGAGGAAATAGGTTATAACCCGCCAAATGTAAAGCATGGCTCAACTCAAATTTAAACTACAAGACCTTCAATTACCTGAAAAGAAGTTCGCGTTCTTTGCAAATTGGAAGAAAAGCTCGACGCAGACGTTCAAACTACGAAGCATGCATGGCTGTCCGCCATGTTGTAACGTCACAACCCTGCTTCAGAATGAAGCGAGGTACCCCCCAAATACGTTTTCTCCCAGCGAGGCCTGGTAGCGAGGCTTTACTGAAAACTCCCACAACTCTCCACGAGCTAATTATTTTGGTAGCGCATGCGTTCAACCCGTCTGCCTTATCCGACGTGGCGTTTGGACAAAAGATAGTTTCATGTGGACCTCTTAATAATTACAGAAAACTGTAGATAAACTTTAGGGACAAATATGGCTTTTATACCTTTATTGTTATGCTCGATGTTACTGGTGCTTCAGTTGGAGAGCTCGTATGGTTATTTCATAACGATAGATGCACACGCAGAGGAGTGTTTTCATGATCAAGTAACATCAGGAACGAAGATGGGGCTTATATTTGAAGTAGCTGAGGGTGGCTTTCTGGATATCGATGTTACGGTAAACAGTGAAATTTTAAGCCTATAAATGCTCCAGAAATTTTTTTTTTAACCGCGTTAGATATGTTCCATGGATAGCTCATTACTCAGAAACAGTAAAATGGGTTGATCCACAGCGTAAAGCAAATGTAAAAAGTGTTTAAAAAATCGTTTCCTTAATTCTTGTCAATCGGAATTCTCAGAGTCAATGTAAACAGATTCAAGTTCCACGTCTGTTGAATATTTGAGCTCATTTTAATAGGTGACAGTTACAGCTCATCTTCAACTTTGATTAAAAGGAAGTTTCAGTTCAAGTATTTGTTAATGCTTACTAGTACACGAATGTTTTCTAGAGAATAGTATATGTGTAGGTGTTGAACCTGGACCTAACTGTCAGGTTCATATCCTACAAAACACATTAGCAGTGCCACTTTTGAGTTTAAACCATACTTACACTGTAAACAAAAACTTTGAACTGAAATTGATACAAGGACAGCAGAGGTGGACAGGAGTTAGGTTACATGCCTCAATCCCCCACAGAAGCTCTAATCAGCACCAAACTGTCAAACTGTGCCTAGCAAAACTAAATTTTGTACTACTATCTCAACCTTAGAAAGTTTTGAAGCAGCCTTAGTCTCAACAAATATTGACTTTCATTGTAGGTTTCCTTTAACTTTTGTAAGTTGTGATTTTGGTAGGTTGATTTGTATCACCAGTGGGAATTATTTAGAACAAGAACATAACATTTAGAAACAACTTAATGAATGTGGATAGTCACCCTAGAAAGGAATACTCGAGTTTCTTCATCAGCTTCAAAAGGATACCTTACCCTTGTTGTATTATAATACACACATGCAGACTTGTCATAAATTTAATCAAGATGTTTTGATGATTGTTTTTTGGATATTACAGATTACTGGTCCAGACCAAAAGGTTATTTACACAGGAGAAAGGGAGACCAATGGAAAGTATGCATTTGCTGCATACATGGATGGCACTTATCATTACTGCTTTAGCAACAAAATGTCTTCAATGACACCAAAAATAGTAAAGTTTTCCATGGATCTGGGAGAGCCACCTAAGGACACCAGTAAAGAAGAAGGTGAGAGGAGTTAATAAAATTGAGAGAATTCAACAATTGCCACTGGCAAGTTATGGAAAAAACATTGAATAACCATAAAATGGATTAGAACCTGGGTTAGTCACACTGTCATGACTGAATGATCTGCCAACTATGCTTCAGACAATTCGTCACCAAGGTTGTCATTAGAAGCCTGTAGTATGTGGAAACCTGCCAACTGTCACACCATTTTACACCAGCTACCTTACTGATTCTGATCAAAGACAAAAATTTGTCTTTTTTGGGCTGATTCAAACATCAATCTCTGGGTAAAGTCAGTTACTCAGATATATCCCAGAATGCTGGAAATCACATCTCAAAAGAGTTTGTGAATATTCCTGGGGCAGCATGCCCCTACATTTCCCCTTATTCAAAGAAAAATATCAATGCTGTGAAGCTGTCTTCCCTCCAACTAACACATGTGTGGTGCACTGAATATAAATGTAAAGTTTCCAAGGATTACTAAGATTTTCTTATCTGAGAGTTAAGAAATTTTTCTATTATTTTCACAAGGTGCAAATCATGATAAGCTTAGTGAAATGATTGGACAATTGTCTGAGGCAATGACTGGAGTGAAACATGAACAGGAATACATGGAAGTTAGAGAAAGAATTCACAGAGCAAGTGAGTATATTGCATCAGGTGAATATTCAGTGGATTTATTTGTTAGATTTATAATTTTGGTTTCTTTGTATCTTCCTTCTGCAGTCAATGACAACACAAACAGCCGTGTTGTTTGGTGGTCTTTCTTTGAGTCCCTAGTGCTGGTTGCTATGACGCTAGGACAAGTTTTCTACCTCAAACGATTCTTTGAAGTCAGAAGAGTGGTTTAAGTTGTAACATTGATTTTTTAGCAAAATTCAAAAACTGTATTGTACAGAGAGATATGAGGTACAATTGTGTTCACAAAGTAAAGCAAATTTACTTTTTTCAAAAACCAGTAACAACTGTTTGTATAACACAATTTTCCTTTTCTTTATTGGCTTTTTGATACTTTGCCAATTTAGAAACTTTTTTTTTTTTTTTGAGTCAAGGACTGTAATTTCAAACACTGTTCACTGTAGTGCAACAAACTATACTGATGAATGCTCAGTTGTTATGGAGAGGACAACAATTCCCATTACTGGTATCTCAAAGTGTTCCTTAGATGATTAATTGTGACCCAAAGCTAAGGGGTTTGAATTTTAACCATGATCTGGTTATTTAAACTGGGATAAGCTATCATTAAGTGAAACTGTCTTCCAAACCATTTTCAATTGAGCCAAAATAATGTTGAATGTAACCATTGATTTTCTATGAACTGTGATAATTGCTGTGAAGCTTTCACTAGACATAAACACACATCAACTTCACTCTTATAAAAAAAATATTGGAGTCCAT
The DNA here is from genome assembly GCF_036669915.1 of Pocillopora verrucosa. Taxonomy (NCBI): domain Eukaryota; kingdom Metazoa; phylum Cnidaria; class Anthozoa; order Scleractinia; family Pocilloporidae; genus Pocillopora; species Pocillopora verrucosa. The sequence goes on along the minus strand of NC_089313.1, from coordinate 4,702,720 downwards.
TTTTTGTCTAAAACTGCCTTTTTAGTTTTTGTGCAGACTAGCGTGGTTTAGGATGAAGTTCAGGAAAATTATAAATTATATTGCCCTTAAAAAAGCCACAATGTCAAGAGGACTGCTTCCCTTTAAGCTCTTCCTCTCGGTGTGTACAAATTGTATCAGAGAAACATCTTGAGTAGAAACCAGCCTTTGTCTAAGTGAATCCACAGATCCTTTCTCAACATGTTGTAGAAAGCTTTTGTCTCCTTTTTAACTTGCATGTAACTGTTGTTGGAATTAAATAAAGGCAATTGTCATCCTTAAACACTTGAACCCCTAAGAGTGATTGGCATGTAATTTCTCCTCACAATGTCACCCCTGTATCAAACATAAAAGCCACAAGATTAAGGGAAATGATCAACAACCAAAGAGTTCTTAACTTCCAAACAAATTCTCCTTTTCAGCTTCTTAAGAGATGTATAGAGAACAGTATGGCGAATATGCATACTGATGTCAGGGTGTAGAGGGTTAAGGCTGATTTTTCTGGTTGATATTTGTGGTAGTATGAATAATCGCATGACTTTGAGTGCAATTTGAGATAAATCGTCTTGCATAAATCTTTGAAAGGCTAACCAAATTGCACAACCTCATAGGGCATGTCCAACTTGCAGTCTTAGAAAACTGCACATAGCCAGCAGTTGAGGCATCTTCTTAGGGTGAGTTGAAATTACAAGCTCGTGATTGGCCTGCAGTGGGAGTTCCTATGGGTGACCATTATCACAAAAAATACAAGGATGTTGGGTAAATCAGCAAGCACAATAGTGATCTAGTGGTCAGTTGCGGAATGGAAAACTAAAAACTAAATCTTTTGGCAAAACCACTTTTATTTCTTTCCTTCTTTCTTTCATTTTTTTGATGATCATATCAGCCAAAGAAAAATAAAGTAAAAGATAGAGAGGACAATTCATAATGAGAAGGTTGTTTTATAATTTCCAATTTCTTTAAGGGGGGGAACTTGCTCCAGCTGGTCTTTGAGTCAAGAAATAGAGATTAAAATGAAATTCTTTTTTTATGTATTTTTTTTTACAGAGTGGACAAATAAGAACAACATTATTTTGGTTTGTTCAAGTGAGCCTTCCATCTCTTTGAATAAGGCAATTTCCTCCACTTTTTTCTCTTCTTCTTTGGTCTAAAATCTGTAAGAGATAAGATATGAGAAAATTGTGAAACATGGCACAAGAAATAAGTAATGTCTTTGTGTTTTACCTCTGTAAGAACATCACAAAACATTTCTTTTGAGATAATTTTACTGACTCAAAAGTGTGAACTACCCTATGTCATTGAGGCATGGACAATGCTGACTAAAATTTGAAAAATATCACCATCCTCCAAGAAACTCAATTGGAAAAAATGTAAATAAAACAAACATGGGTAATTTACACCCTTTGCATGATACTGATTCGCTAATTTTTTTGGTCAATTTTAGTTCAAGGGATTTTGGGTAAAACTGCTGGTCCAGGTTTTTTTTTTCTAACCATTAGCCTGAACTATGAAACAAAACATGGAAACAAAAAAAAACTAATAAGTGAAATAAACACATTAACGCAAGGAAGATGTTTGCACAATGCCAAAAAGGGGACAAAACTTTATGCAAGTAAACTGGTCCTCTTTAACATCTTGATATGTCTCCCAGACATTGTGCAAATGCCTAAATTTTTGTTTACCACTCTAACAACCACTCACCTAAATAATATGTTTCTGGTGGTATAACTTTCCTGGTTTCACTCAGTATGATGCCTCCTTCCTTAATGGCTTCTGAGAAGGCAGTGGTCTGCACAATAGAAAAGTTGATAATGTAAATAGAAGTACCATTTGACTGTCACATCCTCCACCAATAACTCTCTACCTTGGATTTCTTAAAACCCCTTTGTTACCCACACAACTTCTACCTATAATTTCAGTGTACTCTCCAAATTTCACTCAAAGAGAATGGACAAAGCTGTTAGTTGGAGAGTGTTAGCTGATATAACACCAGATTCTCTTAATTAATTTACCACAAAAATTGAAGATGGCTTAGAATGCAGTTTTGTTAAACAAAAGCTAAACTTTGTTTACATAACCAGCCCTCAGAGTTAAATTATTAGAAACACATGACAAAAAATGCAGATAATTTATCTGTAAATCCTCAGAGTGACAGGGTTCAAGGGTAAAGAGGATAAGAAAAATATTATAAAATTATGGTAAAATATACCTGCAGCAACAAACACACAAAGAATAATGATAATTTTAGGACGGCATATCAATTTTAGCAGCTTCTGTTACCCTTTGTTTGCGCAAGCCCCCTTTCATAGCTTCCCATTGCACGCGTGTTATTCCTGCCTCTAGACATCTCTGTGCAATAACTCTGCCAATATTCCTTGCAGCAGTAACATCTGTAGTTTTGTAAAGATGCCGTGTGATTTCAAACTCAGTGGTGGATGCAGACACCAGGACCAATCCACTGTTATGCACCACCTGAGCTCTTGTATGCCGGTTTGTTATTAAGAATTGAAGTCTGTGGATGAAGAAAACACCAGAATGATTTAACAATATCCTTGAGAGTAGAAGTACCCACACTTCCTGAGATAATTAACACAGAAATGTCATCCACTTGAACTGAGTAGGCCTTCAGCATCATTTAGACATGTAATCTTCTGTTTATAAATGATACGAATAAGCCAGTTTCAAGTTCCTCGGGAAATTCCACAATTTAGCTGATGATGACCGTCAGAAGCCCCAATTACCACCAGTTGAATTTGTTTACCATCATTAGCAGTAATATCGTGATCTGATTGACCAATTTGCCGTTGTCGATAGGAGTACAGACAACGCTGCTTGCGTCAGGGTGTCACGATCTTGGTCACGCATTGAAAGAATCAATTTATTTGACAACGATATTGTGGTTAAAAGCGAATTGACTGTGGTCTAGCGTGGTCTGTACTATTATCGACAAAGACATTCGCCATCACAGTGGTCATTGTAATCTGTACTCTTATCTACAACGATTTTCGTTGATACACAGAACAACTGTCGATTTGTTAAACCGACACACAGAGCTGCAGTATTAGATAAAGCAAACTTACTTGTTGTAGAAATCAACCCTGTAAACTTGTGTAGAATACCCTCTTGGTTTGTTGAATCCAAAATATTCTTCGTTTCGAGGATTTCTGTTCTCAAATTCACCCAAAATTGGAATTTTGGTTCTTCGGGGGTCACTATTTTCAGTCGCCTCATCGACCTCTTTCATTTGACTTGCCGCGTTAGAAAAGTTGCATCTAGAAATGCAACGAATATTTCTTGATATAAACTTTAGGTTGATCTCCTTGTAGTTTAAAAGGCTGCGTCTAACTAATGGTAAATAAGATGGAATTAGAGCTCGTACAAGGCTTTTGGTCGCCATGTTGGCTAACCCGGTGCGCACGCTCCTAGTCATCATTACACAACATACCAACTTGAAAACTACTTTTACCGCTGTTAAGAGTAAACATAGAAAATTCACGTGGAATTTTAGCAAATCCACCAAAAGGGACAAAATGAGGTGACTTACTCCTTATTTTAAGTTATACCTTGCGCATCACACTGTCTGCCTGTCACCTAACTTTTCTATCTCTAAGATCCAATGAGTAATTCTCTCCTCTACGTTATGTAAATCTAATCCGCGATCAGGCGTTCTCGCTGATTGAACATGTCAAGTTTCCCATGTGAAAGAAAGCCTGATTCGCAGATTCTCGTATCTTAGTCATCGAGACTAAGTGTTATATCAAGATCCTCCAGCTTAAGGGTTTTTCTACGTTTTCGTCAATGTTCCCTGCGGCCAATGTAGTGAAATAGTTTTGGAAATCGAGGTTCATGTAAATAACTTCTTTGAGTTAAAGGTCTTAAAATTGTGGGATCAAGTTGTTCTGGTGTGAAGTGCCCTCCATTCATAAACTCATCTAGCAAACTATGATTGATGCAACTAAGAAATTAAAACTTAACCTGGAATACTAGCCTGCCAGTCAGTGGGGCTAACCAGTCACAGTAAACAAAACAGCTTTAGTTTAGCTGACCAATCACAGCTGTGTAAACCAACCAATCACAATAGGGCATCATATTCCATATGATGATGGATTAAAGCATTGATTCCCATTAGCATGTGTCTATTTACTCTTTTCAACTATCAGTGGTTTGGGTCAATTTTTGGCCCACTGTCTGCTGGCTATTGGTAATGTGTCAGTAATGTGATAGTAATGTGTCAATATCATGTTGGTTGACAGGTTACAGACTACTGAACATGGGAGCTATTGTTCATATTTACTCAAAAATTATGATTCTTTGTCAGAGCTGACCAGATTATGACAAAAATGATGATAATATAATGAGGATATAATGTTGGTAAGGTTTGAAAATAAAGAAGGACAGTTTGATTTTGAAAGAGAGATTTAAGCTTTCTATTAAATATAACTGTCTTTAATACCCTTTCACAGTGAAGGTGGCCGCATTCTTGCACAGTTCAAGAGTGAGCTTGGAGAGCTCATTGGTACACCATTTGACCTTCCTCTTGATATTACTCCTGATAAATTAGAATTAGTTTGCAATGCAGTGCTGCAAAAGGTAAGATGTTTGCTATTTACCACTTGAGCACTGTTGCATATGTGGACTCTCTTGACTTATTCAAATTTTAAGAATAAAAATATCATAAAGCCCTAACTGGAGTACTAAAAAAAAAAAGTTGTTGAATGATTTAGTGAATGATTAATTATGATTATTACTTTAATATTCCTTGGGGCTCAATTTTTTTTTTATTTGTTTTTTTCATTACTTCAGGATGAAAGCGTACCTTACTCTTTCTATGTGAATGAGTCAGAAATTACAGGCAGTCTCAAGGAAACATTAGAAACCCAAACACTAGAAACAGAGAAAGTTGTAGAGATTGTGTATCAACCCCAGGCTGTATTTAAAGTTCAAGCTGTGACAAGATGCACCAGCACAATTCCAGGTAAAATATTTTAATCTAAATTTGTCATTACTGTTCAAGAAAATAAATGACGGTCTCTATATATTCTGCAAACATTGCAAAATAATTTTCTTTGAGTGATTTTTTTGGGCCTTTTTTTGAGATAGAATGTTTTTCAAACTTGGTAAAAATATATCTATTTTTTTCGGTCTGTGTTAGGTCACTCTGAGGCTGTCATTTCAGTGTCATTTAGTCCTGGTGGCAGGTGGGTTTAGTGTTGAAACATGACATTGTAGAGTATTCATAGTTCAAGTTACTCCTCTCAAGCCATTATTACTCTACTTTGACTGTCCTTTATTCAGTGATCAAGATAGTATATTTACCTTACAATACTTGTGATTAGTTATTTTAGGAAATCTAGGTAATCTTGGTTTGCTGTGAGGATTTAACCCTTTAACTCCCAGAAGTGATTAAAATGAAACTTCTCCCCATGATATTTATACATTATTGAGCAAACAGGTGATGAGAGCACTCAAACATATCAGTTAGAAGTTTTTATCCAGATCTATCACCAAATTCTCATAACTAATTTACAAGGAAATGAGCAGCACCTAGAAGGGAGAATTTTTAATCAGATGTTGGGGGTTAAAAGGGTTAAACCATGGTCCTTCTAATTCTATGGTCCAGTGCTCTACTTCTAAGTTACAAAGAACTGGGGGGCAAGGAAAGCTAAAGGTATTGGTTTACAGGGCTGATATAATTATTTGACAAGCATCCTGTATTCTGCCTTTGAGGGTTAGCAAATCCTGTGTGGAAATTTCAGAAGATGGTGCGTTTTGAGCTCTCTTATGAATAAGAAAGACAAGAATTCTTTTTGTTTTGTTTTGTTCCGTTTTTTTTTTATACATATTTATAAATCCTTCTTAGATATTTGGCAAGTGGTTCAGGAGACACAACTGTTCGGTTTTGGGATGTGAACACAGAAACACCTCATTTTACTTGTAAAGGTACTCACCCATCATTGAATTTTCATCCCTGTAACAAATGTTGTTGAGATTTTTCTATATCAAAGTCCTAGTGCTTCATATTTTAATTTGATGTTGATCAAAGTCAAAAACCTTTTGAACAGTGAAGTTATGATGTATGGATTTTCAATAATTAATTTATTCTTGATAATCATTTTTGAGGCCATACACACTGGATTTTACATATAGCGTGGTCTCCAGATGGGAAGAAGTTAGCTTCTGGCTGTAAAAATGGTGAGGTAAGAATGTGATTTTCAATTGATAATTATAGTGTTAGAGTTATCAATTTGGAGTTTTATTTTAAACAAATTTCCCATTTTTTGGTTTTAAATTTTCCTCCTTTAGTTTAATCTGTTGTCTGTGTGAGCATCACAGTAAATGTATATAATCTTTAAAAAGCTTTAAAGCATGGACAAGAGAATTGGAAACTCAGTAAGGAGAAGTTATGGATAGAGGAGAGGATATTTCTCTGACTAGGTATTATGTTCAAGGCAAGCTTGTTTCCTCTTGCATAAATCTGTGTCTGGAGTATTACATGAAACTTGACCCTTGGACCTCTAAGATTGACTAGCATCTAATTTCTCCTTAAAATATGGCCTCTGAATCACACATCAAGGTCATGAGAATAAAGGAAATGATCACCAACCAAACCAAAGCTCTTGATTATTAAACTAACTCTCTCTGTCAGCGCCTTAGGACATGTATAGAGAACAGTATGGAGAATATGTACACTGATGTGAGGGTGAAAAGGGTCAATAAATTGTCTGATTTATTTTAGATTAGAATATGGAACCCTGTTGATGGAAAGCAAATAGGAAAGACTTTGAAAGGTCATTTGCAGTGGATTACTTGGCTCAGCTGGCAACCACTTCATAGGTACAATGTTTTGAATAGTGGTTACTTAATTTAGAAAAACAGAGAATGTGATATGTTTGTGACTGTGAAGTTTTTCTGGTTAAACATTTTTCAAACCAATTTGCTTTAACCCTTCTTCTTTTAGTCATTATGATAAAAAAATCAATACATACTTTTTCAACCCTTTATTTCCCATGAGTGACCAAGATAGAATTTCTCCTTACACTATCAATACAATATCAAGCAGACAATTGATCAGAATAAAGAAAAATCTTAATTAGGGGATTATGAGTTGATACCAAATTCTCCAAACTAACATCACAAGAACTATGTGGCAGAAAGTAAGGAGAATTACTAATGAGATCTTGGGAGTTAAAGGGTTAATACCTTTTTCTGTCCACCTAGTTGTGTTGATAAAGGCATATAGAATGGCATGCTGAATATCTCCAATTATTTACTCCACTCAAAATTCAATTTTGTGGCAGATCACCTGGCCATTACAGTTTTAATGAATAAAAGGAGCAACTTTCTAAACTTTCTAAAGAAGTGTGGTGCTGCATCAGTGAGGGGTGTTACAAGATGATTTGGTTCAAAATTGTTTTGAAATGGCCACTACAAATAGATTCTAAAGCTGATATTTTAAACATTAGTTCTTCATCAGAGCAAATTTATTCTGAGGAAGGACTAATGCTCAAAATGTCAGCTTTCTAATCTCTTTATTGTGGCCAATTTGCATCATCAACTTAGTGAATTAAACCAAAGTATCATCTCACTCTTAAATGTGTACTACATAAAGGGGAACAGTTTTATTTAGTATATAGATTTGCATCATTGATGAAAATTTTCCTGTCTGCCAACATTTCTAAAAGAATTTGAGCGGAGAATTTTGTGGTGGAACAATTGATAATCCCCTAGGCTGGGTTGTTCAAAGCTGTGAGACAATATCCGAGGTTTAGTGTGAAATCTCACTTCAGGTATGAAAGCTGTAAAAGAATATTTGGTATAATTCTTTTTGTCTATAATTTGATGCTTGAAAGCTCTAAAAAGGATAGAGAAAATTATTTGAAAAAGGCTTTTGAAGAAAGAAACAAAGAAACTCAGTTTAAATCTTAACCCTGGGTTATTGCTAACAGGCCTTTGAACAACTGGGCTCTGGACAATATTTTGTGCTATTCCCAACACTTGGCTGCTTGATATTGTATTGATATAGTAAGGAGAAATTATGTCTTGGTAATTCATGGGAGTTAAAGGGTTAAACCTAATTTTTTTCCTTTTTCTTTGTTTTATTTTCAGTAATCCTGAGTGTAGGTTTTTGGCAAGTTCATCAAAAGTAAGTGTTGCTCAACAATGAACCTGTTATCACATGAATACTCTGGAAATTTCATCATAAAGTAAAAGACGTCCAAAATTTCTCAGGCTCCTTTAGTTCAATTGAAAGCAAAGATCATTTTAACCCTTAAACTCCTTCGATCTGATTGTTAATTCTCCCCTCTAGCTGCTACACATTTCCTTGTAAATTAGTGACAAGAACTTGGTGTTATTAGATGAAGATAAAAGCTTCTACTTGATAACTTTGAGTATTCTTATTACCTGTTTGCTGGGTAATGTATGTACATCTTAGGGGAGAAGTAACATGTTAATCACTTCTTGGAGTTAAAGGGTTAAATCCTCACAGCAAACCAAGATTAAATTTCACAGTGGCTCAAACAAGTATGCTGTATTTAGATTATTTTCATCTTGTTTGCATAAGTCATGTTTTCTTTCACGGAATGGAGTTTTGATGGTCAGCAGTAGAATTCTCCAATTGGCAACTTGTTTTTATAAAACTTTTAAACAGTTTGATTTCAATGTTTTCAATGAAACGATGATTATATAATCCTTATGATGTCCATTAAGGGGTTTCATTCAATTTTTCTTTGAGCAGCTGCAGACAACACAATAGGCAGCTGAGCCCACAAGGTGAAACCAAAACACAGGAGCCCACTCCCAAGCTAAACAGACAGCTATAGGAGGTCTTGCATGCAGCAGCAGACAGCTAGTAACTGGTTTTTAATGAAACTGCTGCCTGCTGTTTTGTGAATTACATTGATCTCAAATGTTAAGTATCTTAATTACTTTCTTCTCTGAAGGATACAACTATCAAAATATGGGATTGCATCCTCAGTCAGTTGATAAGAACATTATCAAGCCATACCAAGTCAGTGACATGTATCAAGTGGGGAGGGGAGGGGCTTATTTACTCCTCCTCTCAGGACAGGACGATTAAAGTGTGGAGGGCAGATGATGTAAGTGAGTTTCTGTATGAAACAAACTTTTTTGTTAATGCTGATGGTTGGAAGTATTGAAGTCTCCCTCTTATCTGTCATTTGGTCTCGTCATGCAATGGGCTTTTTCCCTCTCCCCCTTCCTATTAACCCTTTGACCCAAAAGAATGACTGACACCTAATTTCTCCTTACCATTTCACCCCCACATCACACATTGAGGTCATGAGAATAAAGGAACTGATCACTAACTAAAGATGCTTATGGTTCTTAAACAAATTCTCCTTGTCAGCATGTTAGGAAAGGTACAGAAAATAGTATGGAGAATATACATACTGATATTGGGATGTAAACTGTTAAGGCTGAAATATTTGAGCTTGTCTGTCATTAGTTTCTAAACTCAAAGGAATGAGGTTCCAGCCAAAGTAGCTCTTGGAAGGGGAGGGAAGCTGTTGCATGACAGGAGCAAATGATAGCTGCAAAGGGGAATAGTAGCACTGCAATACACCCATTTAAAAAGTAATCCTTCGAAATTTAAACTGAGTATTGAGATTTATACCTTATTAAGGTGTTATTGCCAACCACTCCATGCCCAGTCATCTTCTCTTCAGTTTCCTTACTTGTGGGTGTCTGGGTCTTCCTCAATGTGTAAATCTCTAACAAAAACCTTTTCTAGATAGAAAGTTCTTTTTTCCCTGTCCATCACTATAGAGCAAAAAGGGCTTTTAACCCTTTAACTCCCAGATCAAATTTGTAATTCTTCTTACTGTCAACCATACAATTCTTATAATGTTAGTTCAGAGAATTTAGTATTCGATCAACTAATTATTCCCAAATTGATATTTTTCTTTATTCTCATTACCTATCTAAATGATATTGTATTGATACTGTATGGAGAAATTCTGTCTCGGTCACCCATGGGAGTTAAAGGGTGAATAAGGTCACAAGAAGTCCGGGATTTCAATTGTTTTACATTACTTACTAGTATTGTTTGAAAACAGTTGTCTCTCTCCTCACCAATCAGATGCAAATCTTAAATCAATGATTGTGACTTAAAGTGGTGTGATGGTTTGCTTTGAGTTGGGTTTTATGACTGTCACAGTATTTAATAGTGCTCTATAAATCATGATATACAGTAGTTAGTTATACCATCATCTTAAACATTTTGGTTCTTTGTCTTTCCATTTTCTAGGGAGTTTTGTGTAGAACATTGCAAGGTCATGCGCATTGGGTAAGTTTGCAGTCAGGGAGGTAAAAAGATATGGAAGAATAAAAATTTGTGTAATGTTAAGTTTTGTTCAAATCATTTGACTGTATTTCTAAGCAGCAGAGAGATAATTATAAACAATGGAATCTTTCGTTCATTTCTTGCAAATGATTGTGAAATATTTCTTAAGCAGTCATTGCATTCTAATTTTGTTTTATATAACAGGTGAATCACTTAGCACTGAATACAGACTACGCTTTAAGAACTGGTGTATTTGATCCATCAAAAGGCTCAAGTAATGAATTAGTTACAGCAGAAAATGATACACTGAAAGAGAGAGCACTGCAAAGATACATGCATGCAAAGGTATACCATCAACTTTCCCTTTAACCCCTTAAGGGTGACTAACATCTAATTTCTCCTTACAATAACACTCCTGAGTCACACCAAGGTTATGAGAATAAAGGAAATGATCACCAATCTCCTGATTATTAAACTGACTCTCTCTGTCAGCACCGTAGGCAACATATAGAGAACTTTATAGAGAATATGCATGCTGATGTGAGGGTGTAAAGGGTAATCCATCAGCTCACAGCAAATTAACTTCTAGGTGGCTGTTATCTTGCTGCTCAAGTTAGAGTTATCTTCGTATGATCAAATTCTTTTTTTTCTATTCAGGGAGGAAGAAGAGAGCGATTGGTTTCAGGCTCTGATGACTTCACTCTATTTCTTTGGGATCCAGAGGAAAGCAAAAAACCTCTAGCCCGTATGACAGGTCAGATAAGTGGGTATGCCTGTATACAGATTAGAGATGTTTGAAACTTCAATAGGACTGAGGATGGGGTCTGATGTTTCGAGCATTAGCCCCTCATCCATTAGCCCTTCACCATTCACTCTGATGAAGGGCTAAAACTTGAAATGTCAGCTTTGAAACTCTTTCTGGTGGTCAATTTACATTATCAATTCAGATGATACCGGTAATTCTGAATGACTCTGTTATACTCTCCCACCTATGCAGCACCACAGTTTCTTCAGAAACTTTCCTTCTTTAAACTTCTTGTTGGTTTATGCTATATAGTTGGGATTAAGTTCCAAAACAAAAGCAGACTTCAGCTTTGGTTATTTCGGTAGAACTCAATAAATGGTCTTTCCATGGATTCTAAAAGTTATTACACAAGCTGTAAAATAAATTTTATGTTATCTTTTATATTGCCGCTTCTTGCAAAGCAAGATCGACGGAAATTGTGTTTTTTGGTATCACGTCCCAGAACCCATTGTTTGTTCATTTTCAACTTTTAGGTCACCAAGCTCTTATAAATCAAGTCAGCTTTTCTCCTGACGGTCGCATGATAGCAAGTGCCTCATTTGATAAGTCAGTTAAAATCTGGAATGGTGACAGTGGAAAGTAGGTGGAATTAACCTCAGATTTACTACTTGCCTCAGCCTTCAATCCTGGCCATCTTATTATATGTTATTTCATTAATAATGTAATTGGCTTTATTTTTTATTAGGTACATCACATCTCTTCGTGGACATGTGAACTCTGTATATCAGGTAAGGAGTTCTTCAAAACTTTTACTGTGCACATTTTAAGTCTGGTTTATTTTATTCTAATTTTCTTGTTCTTCTTTTTGTATTAATTGGTGAGGTGTCAGTTTCAAGAAGACCATTCAATGACTTTTCTGGTGTCCATGATAACCTTTTCTTTCCACCAGGATTTCTTTGCGATAAAAATGCAAATTTTACAATGATCGTTTTCCAGGTTATGGTATTCTTAACAGTGTTCAAATTTTCCTAGATTGCTTGGTCAGCGGACAGCCGACTTCTTTGCAGTGGAAGTGCAGACAGCACCCTAAAGTTAAGTGCTCAGCGAGCCAATAATATTAAGAGTGTGGTGAAGTGTAGGGTTATTGTTTCAACCTCGTCCCCAGGGTTCTCTTCTGCTCGTTCCCTCTCGTTTCGAAGGAAGAGGAGGAGAGAACCCTGAGAACGAGAATTTGATTGTTTGCTAAACAGTCAACGAAGCATGCAGCGCACGGATGTGAAAAGAAGTCCTTTTTGTCTAAAGAAATCGGCTTTTAACGGTAACCAAGGGCGTTGACCGGTATTTCAATCAAGATCCTAGACATGTGTCTTTCTGGTACTGGGGAGGAAGGGTGGGTGGAGACAAAATAAGTCGCGTTCCTTAACAAAGGAGAGGGTGGGGGTCGTTCGCATCTTAAGACCAACCCAACTCTACCCCCCTGAGCCACGACGTGGGTTACAGAAAATCGTTGAAAGAAGTGGTCGAGTCTCGACAGAGGAAATGCAGTAAATTTTGAGTTGCCATGAACGCAATCTTTTAATTTAACAGGTGTGGGATTTGAAAACAAAGAAAATCATGGAGGATCTTCCTGGTCACGCAGACGAGGTATATGGTGCATAATTCATTACTTAATAAGTTTCGTAACTCTCGCTTACTCATCGGTTCACCCTTTAGCTCCCAGAAGTGGTTAACATGTAAATTCTCCCCATGATATTTGTACAGTATCCAGCAAACAGGTAATGCAAATACTCAAACAAATCAGGAAGAAGTTGTTATCTTGATCTAGCGACAACCTCTCGTAAATGACTTATAGGGAAACGTGTAGCAGCTAGAGGGGAGAATTAACAATCAGATCGTGGGAGTTAAAGGGTTGAGAACCATTGCTTACAAGGCTATATATATAATGAACTGATGACTTCGCGCTTTGATCATTTAGAGCACAGATGCACTGCTGTCGTCTTGAAAACAAAGTAGTTTTCTTTGTTTTTTTCACTGTGTTGCTCGGTTTTTAAATGATACATTTTCTAGCCATCCTCTGCAATACAACAAAATGAAATACCCAAGTTTGTGTAATCTAATAATGAGGGCCTCGACGGTATATTATTCTTATTTTTAATTCGAACTCACTGCTGCATTAACATGTTCTGTTGAATGGGAGATCCCGCGCCGTAAGGGAAGGTAATCACATCGAGTGGCTCACAGAATTTTTTAAGGGGCGTTTTCACAGGCGTCACTTTCGTGGTAATTTTGACTCCCTAAGAAGAATGCCGAACGTTTACGGCAATGTCAAATAAGTAAAACACTCATTTTGTTCCATGTTCCTATAATCTTCTAGTCAACACTGCATAAAAATTGAGACTAATTTTTGTTCACCTGAGTTAATGTAAACTCATGCATTTTCATCTCGTGGACAAACGGCTTAAGGCAGACGGAATAACGTTTTTTTCCCTTCTCTTGTGACAGGTTTACAGTGTCGACTGGAGCCCAGATGGTACCAGAGTTGCGAGCGGAGGAAAAGACAAAGTCCTGAAAATGTAAAGGATTTTTTAACTTGCGTTTAATTCAATGTCTTAGTATCCAGGCTTGGGTTCGTAATGTTTATAGTTATGTTGTATTTCAGCTTCTCTTTTCTTACTTATAAAGAATTCTATAACAGGAAGAAGGGAGAATTACTAATCAGATATTTAGAGACTTTTACAGGGGTTATGTCATCGCTACTGTATTCCTTCGCATTCTGTCTTGTGCGGGACTTTGTTAGCTGGGCTTTCTGCATACAGTTTGGTTTTATCAACCGAATTGATGAAGTAAATTGGTCACTGTAAAGAGTTTCTAAAGCGAACGTTTCGAGTGTGAACTCCATTCTCTCTGAAGAAGGGCTAACGCTCGAAACGTCAGCTGTAGAACTCTTTACATTGACCAATTTACACTAACTACTTAGTTCATAACATCAAGTTATCTTTTAAAACCCCCTCTGACGCAGCACCACAGCTTTGGAAACTCACCCATTTATTCTTTGTACTTGTAATTTACCCCGTAAGAATACCCCTGTCTCTCTCCCTCCCCCTCTCTCCCTCTTCTCTCTTTCTCCCCCTCTCATTCCTCTCTCTCCCTCCCTCTCACCCCCCCCCCCCCCCTTTATGTTAAGAGGAAAACTGCTCTTTGTTGGATAACTTCGGATTGATTCATGTGAACATTATCCACAAGCTTTGTACAAACATTAAGTATCTGTGCTTCTTTGTTGTAGGTGGAGATCTTAAAGAAGAAAGACTGCGTTTGGAACGTAGTAAGTACGCATCCGAAGGGACGAATCGTGGAAAGGAGAAGGACGAGATACTGGGTACTAAGTTGACAATGCGGCTTCTCTGAGACACTGGACAATTTTCACAAGTGGACAGTCCATGATTTATGAAGATGGCGATCGAAACAAAATGCAATTTTTTTGTCGTTAAGTTCGAATTTTGAACCTCTTTCATACCATCAAAGGAAAACAGGATTTGTTCTGAACTGCGAAAATACCGAACTAAAGCTCCTATCACAGAATTCATTTTTAATGATAACTGAGGCACTTTAATGATGATGTTACGACACTAAAGATGTGTACAGTTTATAATACAGGGAAAAGGAAATGGGTCAAATTGGAGAATACACCTTTAAGTCGCTGATCAAATAACCTGAGTGAGCCCGATTGTTCGAAGGGCAGCTGCGGTCCGTAGTCCGGTTCCACCAACGATGTCGAAACGTCAGTCACTACTACCGACATCAGTCCGTCTCAGGATGATACTATAGGAAAATTCATTACCTGACAAGGGAATTCCGCGTTAAATAGCACGTGATAACCGATACCGCGCGAATCGCGAAACGAAGCGATTCGTACGATATTGGTTTCCACGTGCAATTCAACGCGGAATTCTCGAGTCAGGTAATGGATTTTCCTTGAATCGCATAATTGAATAAAAATAAGAAAAAAAGAAAACAGTCATGATATCGTTAGTTTTTATCCTGGGCGCGCGCCCCAGAAAGCCATTTCAAAGTCAACCGTCAGAACTGTCATTACGTTAGCGAATAGTAAGCAAGGTCAGTCGTACACAGAGCCACAGAGACTCCACGGTGAGGGAGGTCTATTACGAAGTTCGTACGACACGCGTCATTTGTTTTCTTTGCCCCACGCTCGAAAAACGAGAGAAGACGAAAAAAACATCTTTCTCTATTTATTTACCGAGCTCAAAACTTACCATCTCTCTTAATCTATCAACATACATTAAGCTTTCGACATTTGTGTTCCTAGCAGCATGCAGGACGCGAGTCATATGAATTTCGTAGGAGACCTCCCTTACCGTGGAATCCCTGTGGCTGAGTGGTAGAGCATCGAAGCGCGGAATCCGAAGGTTTGAGGCTCGGTTCTTCATGTGGACTCAGAATTTTTTTCTTTGTTGCTCGTGACAAGACGAAAAGCATCTTTCTTTGTTTCTTTACCGAGCTCAAAACTTACCATCTCTCTTATTTCCATCTACAAATTTGACGATATTTGTTATGTTTACGTTGATGCGAAACAATATCACTTAGCCTCGTTTTCAACTCGCAATTCCACACCTTATTACATCCATTTTGAAATCACTGGTGGTCCCTGTAATCTGATTGGCTCTAATTAGTACAATTTATTCACGAATCGCACCATTTTTGGTCTTAAATCACATCTTTTTCCCAGCCAATGAGGAAGCCTCACTAAAAACAAAACAGCCAATTAGATTTCATGGTTTGTTTAAAGTAACCGATCAAATTGCAGGAAAGTGAAAGACAAAGAGTATCATGAGGCATATTTTGCAACTTTTGTTTCCAAAACTCTTATTTTTCGCCCTAAAAAATGGATGAATTTAATTTCAAATCAGCTCAGTACTACATCAATAAAATATTTGAACTGACCAAATCCTGAATTTGGGCAATTTCAAAATGGATGTAATAAAGTGGTAATTGAACCTCGTGTCGTGCAATTTTGATCTAAAATCATACTTGTGATTTCAAATCGAACGAGCACGCAGTGCTCGTTCGATTTTGAAATCATGCCTATGATTTCAGCCCAAATTGCACTCCACTCAGTTCAATTACCGTTAGAAATACTTCGCTTCGTTGACCAATCAGAATGCGAGAATTTACTCGACATGCGACTCTAATTGGAACGATCAGATAAACGAAGATAACAAAATCACATAAAACCATTTACTGGAATTGTATGATTGAGGAGTCCGTTGTACTTAAGTTCTACTAATTGAGCTGAAGGAATGAAGCAGTACGAGTACAATCTGATTATTGGATTGCCACCTTTTTTAGTCGTCATTGTTTCTTTATTTGCCGTTTATGTTCAATTCCGCGATCTGAATCTGATCGGGCGCTGGTTTGCCAAAAACGTATTTCCGATATTCTGAAGGAAGAGAGTGGGCAAGACGGATCGCCGACATGGTTTTTTAAAGACATCGATCCTACACCTCCGAGGGAGTCCACTCCGAGGAAATTATCATCCAAGATTAGGTTAACTTCTTTGCTGTTGTTCGCTTGGATACTTACTGGCGCGATACTATTGCTTTGGTAACTACTTCTGCTCGAAGTGAGCAGCGACTACGATTTAGAAGACCCTTCAAAAGAATGCTTCGAGGTCAAATCCTGGAGTTGGCCGAATGAAGATCCATCAACTGTAGTAGCGTTGCCATTCAAAACGGAACCACATACGTCTTATCCTACAAAATCATTTTCAATCTTTGAGTGGCCACAGGTGCAAGCTATGGAGTATTCAAGACGCCCATGTTGACCTTTAACTGGGGTTCAAGCGTACTGTTGATGATTAAGAAACCCAAAACCCTGCGAGTAATACGAATTATCATCACGTTCCTGTCTTGTCTTGCCTCGGTAATTCCAAGTTTTTTGATGACCCACCCTATCGGTGCTGCGTTTCTGTTAAATAATCTTGTTGTTATCCTTAAGATAATAATAATATTAGCGTATTCACTTATCTTCCTATGGCGCATCCCTTGGAATAGCTGAATATATTAAACACTGAACAGAACAACCCGAACAACACTGGCTTAGACAACCCCGTTGCCGCAACTGACAGCCAATGGAGGTATCAGTCCGTGGAAATGTGTGGGATAAGGACTTAAAACAGTTTTTCAACAATACCACGTAGGTTGTGTCTAAGTTTGTAAATTTCTGTAGGCATGCATGTACAGATCGAAGCTTGAACAGAAACAGTGTGTAGTGTATGACCGTTCGTGTGATGCTTCGGTCTATTTGCTCTTCCTACTACGTCTGGGACTACAAATATAGTCTACCTGAAAGTTGGAACAATAAAAGTCATTAACGTCGCGAGTAAGGAGTAGAATCGATCTGTGCCGAGATATAGACACAAATGATTCCAGTACATTTTGAACATAATCGTCCACTGTCGGGCGAGGATGTGAGTCTAATCAAAGACTTGGTAGAATCAATTTGAACCCCGATAAGTTTGTCGGGTGTCCGGAGTGTCGAAAAAGGTGGCTCCTCGGGAACACTTTGGTCAGGATGTGCGTTTGATTTTGTGATTTTTAACATTTTTTGCATTAGGGTGTAATTCAATCAGTCAATCCACAGGTGGCCCAAGCTCCAGCTGTGAGATGATCATGTTGCGAAATAAGAGTCATGGCGAAATCAAAAGAGTTTGTAAGGGAATATTTACGACCGCTCTTAGGAATAAAAAATATAGTCAAATTCTCAATAAAAATACCTCACCTTACTTCCACAGTGCAAGTAAGCGACTGGTTTGGATGCGTCCTTGTCATTTCTTTCCACGTTGCAGAGGTGTTCTCGGAATCGGTCACTTAGTCGTCTCCCTGTTTCGCCAGTGTACAACTTATTGCAATAAGTGCAAGTTATGCAGTAAATAACATTGGCGGAGGTACACGTAAAGTGATCAGTGATCTTAATGGATATCTTGGGTCCCGATATTTTCTCTACGTTACGAATGAAAGGATAAGTTTTGCATCGTGAGCGAGTGCATTTGAAAGTTTCAGATTGTTTATTGGTTTGAAATGAACTTCTGACCAAAAAGTTTGTCACGTTTGAAGAAATAAGTGGGGGTTGCGAAAAGATAATGGCAGTCTCTGAATCGTTTTGAAGTAATTTAAAGTGTTTTAAGAATGATAGATTTAACTGCGCGGTTGTGAGGGTGAAATTTAAGAGTGAATAGAATGCGGTCAGTGTTTTCTTTCTCAGCCGTTTGTAGTGTTGACTGTCGATCAATTTGTTGGGCACGGTAATGACCCGCTTGAACGACAGAAACAGTATAGCCACCTTTGTCGAAAAACTGGCACATTGCCTCTGATTTTTCGGAAAAATCAGAGTCGTCACTGCATAAATGACGAAGTCTTAGAAACTGTGAAAAAGAGATGGAATTCTTGACGTGTGATGGATGCGAAAATGAATACAACAAGTAACTATATATGTGACTCTGTAGAATTGTAGTAAACACTACTGCATAAATCGTTGCCTTCAATTGAAATTTTGATGTCTAGAAAAGCCAGAGAAGTGTCGAAAATTTCCCAGGTATATCTAAAGTAGAGGAGGTAGCGCCGATGCAGTCGTCAATGTGACGGCCGTAGAGTTCAGGTTTAGGGCCGTGGTACTGACTAAAAAATTGATGTTCGATAAAACCTACGAAAAGATTGGCGTAGCTGGATCTCATTTTAGTACCCATGGCCACGCCATTAGTTTGTTTGTATTAGTTACCGCTGAACAAAAAGCAATTGAGTGTAAGTACTAGTTCGGCTCGACGGAGTAGTTTCTCAGAGCTAGGTTCCTTAACAGTGCGTTGATCGAAAAATGTTTGAGGGCCCGGAGACCTTCGTCATTGGGAATGACAGTATAAAGAGATGTAACGTCCATAGTAAAAATAAGTTTGTTTTCAACCCACCTATTAACACTAAATTACTATTTTTAATTTAGTCATGCACTGATCACGTGCTGTTGTACTCGACGAGACAACTTTGCAATTGTATCCCGATCGGGATACAATTTGAATTTGATCAGGAGCACGTGACCAAGAATCTACCAATCACAGTCCTCGTTTGTTGAGTGAAAGTCCAGGTATATAACAAAATCATATCAAATCATTTCTGGAGTTGTATGATTGAGGAGTCCGTTTGTACGTAAGTTCTACTAATTGAGCTGAAGGAATGAAGCAGTACGAGTACAGTCTAATTGTTTTACTGCCACCTATTATTGTCGCTGTTCTTTCTTCAATTGCCGTTTGTTGCATATTCTGCGATATGAATCGGATCGGGCGCTTGATTATCAAAAACGTATTTTCCGATATTCTGAAGGAAGAGAGGGGGAAAGACGGAACGCCGAGATGGTTTTTTAAAGACATCGATCTTACATCTCAGCAGCTAATTTCTTCTCAGGAGAAATTACTATCCAGGATTCGGTTCGTTTATTCGCTGTTGTTTGCAGTGATACTTAGCGGCACGTTACTATCGTTTTGGCAACTACTTGTGCTCGAAGTAAGCAGCGACTGCGACTTAGAGGACCCTTCAAAAGATTGCTACGAGGTCAAAACCCGGAGTTGGCCGAAGCAAGATCCCATCAACTGTAGCAGCGCTGCCATTCGAAACGGAACCACATACGTCTTGTGCTACAAAATCGTTTTCAATTTGGGATTGGCTACAGGTGCAAACTATGGAATATTCAAGCTGTCCATGCTGGCCTTAAGCTTGGGTCCGAGCCTATTGTTGATGATTGAGAATCGCTGTATTCGTCTAAAATTAATAATTATCTCGATCGTGCCTTTTATTTTAGTACTTCCTCCATTGGTTTTGATGTTCACCACTATGACCGTTGGGTTTTTGTCAGACAAAAGTGTTGTTATCGTTCAGGCAGTAATAATAGTAGTGAATTCACTCATCTTCCTATGGGGCATCCCTTGGGATAAGCTGACTGAGTTAAAAGCTGGGCAAAACAACTCGAACAACACTGGCTTGGAAAACCCCGTTGCCGCTACTAACGACAATTAGAGGCGTCAGTCAATGGAAATGTGTGAGATAAGGACTAACTGTTATCCTCAAAATAACAATAATATTACTTAATTTCTTTGTCTTCCTAAGTGGCTTCCCTTGGGATAAGCTGACTACATTAAACGCCACGAAGAACAACCTAAACTACACTGACTAAGAAAACCCTGATGCTGCCACTGACGACAATGAAAGGCCTGAGTTCATAGAAATACGAGGGATAAGGACATACAACAGTTTTTCAATAATACCGCGTAGTTAGTGTCTAAGTTTGTAAATTTCTGTAGGTATGCATGTTCAGATCGAAGCGTGAACAGAGACAGTGTGCAGAATGTATGACCGTTCGCGCGATGCTTCGGTTTATTTGCTCTTCCCACACCATCCGGAATTACATATATAGTCTACTTGAAAGTTGGAACAATACTATTATTAGCGTCGCGGGTAAGGAGTAGAATCAATCTGTGCCGAGATGTAGACACAAATAATTCCAGTATATTTGAACACAATCGCCCCCTGTAGGGCGAGGATGTGAGTCTTAGTTTGCTTTAGTAAGTCACCATGGAAACGGAAATTGAACCTGTTAATTTCATCGATGAATAAATTGTATTTAATCAAAGACTTGCTAGAATCAATTTGAACCCTGATAAGTTCGTCGGATGTCCTGAGTGTCAACAAAGATGGCTCCTCAGAAACACTTCTGCCAGGACGTGCGTTTGATTTTGTGATTTTTTAAACATATTTTTGCATAAGGGAGGTAATTCAATTAGTCAATCCACAGGTGGCCCAAGCTCCAGCTGTGAGATGATCATGTTGTGAAATAAGAGTTATGGCGAAATTATAAGAGTTTGTTTGGGAATATTTACGAGCGCCCTCAGGAATAAAAAAAAACACAGTCAAATTCTCAATAAAAATACCTCACCTCACTTCCACAATGAATCGCTTGCCATCTGACCGCTTACTATGTTGAAAAGAAATCATTTTAGCGAGTTATCCATTTCTTGGTTTACTACTTACATAAGAATAGCGAGCTTTCATATAAACTGAAATGGTTCCAGTACATTTTGAACACAATCGCCCACTGTTGGGCGAGAATGTGTCTTAGTTTGCTTTTGTAAGTCATCATGGGAACCGAAATTGAACTTGTAAATTCCATCGGTAAATAAATTGTATTGAATCAAAGACCTGATAGAATCAATTTGAACCCCGATAAGTTCGTCGGGTGTCCGGAGTGTCGAAAAAGGTGGTTCTTCGGGAACACTTTCGTCAGGACGTGCGTTTGATTTTGTGATTTTTTAAACATATTTTTGCTTAAGGGAGGTCATTCAATTAGTCAATCCACAGGCGGCCCAAGCTCCAGCTGTGAGATGATCATGTTGTGAAATAAAAGTCATGGCGAAATTATAAGTGTTTGTTTGGGAATATTTACGAGCGCCCTCAGAAATAAAAAAAAACACAGTCAAATTCTCAATAAAAATACCTCACCTCACTTCGACAATGAATCGCTTGCCATCTGACCGCTTACTATGTTGAAAAGAAATCGTTTTAGCGAGTTATCCATTTCTAGATTTACTACTTACATAAGAATAGCGAGCTTTCATATAAACTGAAATGGTTCCAGTACATTTTGAACACAATCGCCCACTGTTGGGCGAGAATGTGTCTTAGTTTGCTTTTGTAAGTCACCATGGGAACCGAAATTGAACTTGTAAATTCCATCGGTAAATAAATTGTATTGAATCAAAGACCTAATAGAATCAATTTGAACCCCGATAAGTTCGTCGGGTGTCCGGAGTGTCGAAAAAGGTGGTTCTTCGGGAACACTTTCGTCAGGACGTGCGTTTGATTTTGTGATTTTTTAAACATATTTTTGCTTAAGGGAGGTCATTCAATTAGTCAATCACAGACAGCCCAAGCTCCAGCTGTGAGATGATCATGTTGCGAAATAAGAGTTATGGCGAAATTATAAGAGTTTGTTTGGTAATATTTACGAGCGCCCTCAGGAATAAAAAAAAACACAGTCAAATTCTCAATAAAAATACCTCACCTCACCTCGACAATGAATCGCTTGCCATCTGACCGCTTACTATGTTGAAAAGAAATCATTTTAGCGAGTTATCCATTTCTAGGTTTACTACTTACATAAGAATAGCGAGCTTTCATATAAACTGAAATGAGTCCAGTACATTTTGAACACAATCGCCCACTGTTGGGCGAGAATGTGTCTTAGTTTGCTTTTGTAAGTCATCATGGGAACCGAAATTGAACTTGTAAATTCCATCGGTAAATAAATTGTATTGAATCAAAGACCTGATAGAATCAATTTGAACCCCGATAAGTTCGTCGGGTGTCCGGAGTGTCGAAAAAGGTGGTTCTTCGGGAACACTTTCGTCAGGACGTGCGTTTGATTTTGTGATTTTTTAAACATATTTTTGCTTAAGGGAGGTCATTCAATTAGTCAATCCACAGGCGGCCCGAGCTCCAGCTGTGAGATGATCACGTTGTGAAATAAGAGTCAGAGCTCCTCAGGAACACTTTCGTAAGGACGTGCGTTTGATTTTGTGATTTTTGACACATTTTTGCATAAGGGAGGTAATTCAATTGGTCAACCACAATGTAAACGAAAGTTTTCGTGGATTATACTGACAAGTATCAATAAAGCTGCATAATGCTCTTCTGTTGAAAATACTGAGGAATCTCCGCATTGCATAAAACAGGTATCATACAATCAATAGAGGATTTAGTAATTGGTTCTCTCCTTGGGATGTTGTCTTCCATTAGAGTAAATTTCGAGGTCATGCGGGTTTTCTGAGAACGATCCGCTAGCTCGTTGACCGCATCAAGTAACTTGAGACCGCATTCCTTTGATTCTATGAAAACTGAGTTTACTATTTACTCTCCATTTCATTCCTATCGCCTGGTGTTCACGTGAAAGGTTCCGATTGTCTCAACTGATCTGAATACATAAGTATGGACAGACGCAAGAGTTCCTTTTCCGGGGACGAGTGGAAGACACTCAGACATCTCTTCTCGCCATGCCTAAAAGTTCTTCTGCAGAGAACAAAACCGAAACTCCATTTTATCATCATTAAAAGCCAACCAAGGATATATATTGCGGTCTATGTACTCCGAACAAGTAACGGAAAGTACATAAAACGAAGTGAAACACATCATCATTCCTAAGCCTTCACGTGGGTAAAAAAAGGTGTGCTCTTTGATTGACTATTAGCTATCTGGATTAAAGCCAAGTCTACACATCATAAACAGTTCGTGTTAAAAGTGAACCCAGGTACAGAACATCATGTTTTGTACAAAAGTTTACTGATTGTTAGATGATAACTTTGTACGGCTTTCCGACATAGAACATCGATGACGATAGCTTACGTCAGTTCAAGCTCATCCCACGGTTTTTTTATCTTAAAAACCAGCCACAATCTTGAAAACACTGACTGGGAAACTCTTTGAAACAAGGTTGACGTTCAGTGTTCGCGCTTGTAGCATGGAAAAAGCACGCATGTGCAGGAGAAACTAGGGTAGGTTCGAGGTAACAGGTTTGCCCTGGAAACTACAGGATAAAACTCTCACTGTACAGCATCACTTCCTATACATATTGCTCAACTTTCGTCACACAGACTCCTATTTTATTCCATCACATCTACAGAGATAACCTTGTTGATGCTTTCTTCAAGACAAATTGTGAGAGATTTCCCCTAATCACGAAAAAGTTGTAAAAGCTTCTCTTCCTCCCTCTCTCTCTCTCTCTCTCTCTCTCTCTCTCTGCTGGTGTGCGCAGCTGTTTCTCCCGCAGTAACTGAATCGTGAATTGAGTCAAAGACTTGGCTCTCCGTTTCTTGACGTTCCCCGGATGTTGCGCGACTTCGTAGGTAGTTACAGGAATCGATAATCACCAGCTTGAAGTGTTGCGTGACTTACTTTTCCCGTCTCGATTTCCCCTTTGATTGGTGCGTCGGAGAAGATCTCTCTCTCTGGAAAAGTTGACCATCTTGCAACTCGTATAGAATAAGGAGAGAGGAAACTTCAAAGCTTTCACTTCAGCAAGTGACCTAGATAAAACTTCCCCTTACAATATCAATATAATATCAAGCAGGTAAGTGATGAGAAAAAAAGAAAAACATCAGGGAATAACAACTTGATCTACTTCCAAATTCTCAGAACAAAGATTATAAGAAATGTACGACAGACAGTAAGGAGACTATTGAGGTTTTTGGAGTGAAAGGATTAAAGACGATAAAAAAGAAGAATAAAACTCCTTTTTCCCTAAAGGCCCGTGAAGACCACTACGGATTGACTCATATGAGTATTATCTACAAGCTTTATCCCTTTAAACGACCATTGGCAGTAAGTCCTTACCGACATGACGTGAATAAGATTAGTTTGACATCTTGTTTTCTCTTCACGTGAATTTTCAACATCTGATGTTTTCTTGAATCAAGGACTTTACCACTAATACAATAACAGATATTGGGTAAGATGTTTTACTAACGTATTACACCGCAGTGAATTTGACTTGGGCAAAATCTGTACAGCTTTATACAACTACAAATGTCAATATTATCCTAAAATTCCCAAATTTTGCAACCTTACTAGTTGGTTGCCCAAGAATACCTTGCGTTTTGAAGGCGCTTTTCAGCCTCTCCACCTGACTTGGAAACCAATTTAACCCTTTAACCCATAAGAGTGACTAGCATGAAGAACCAATAGGAACTCAAAGCAAAAACAGGCACCCTGCCTGAAGCGCGGGAAAACGCGGAAGACCAAGTCGTGGTTGGTTTTAGTTTTGCATCTGATTGGTTGAGAAAATGGCGCGAGTTTTCTTGACCAATAACATAACGAAGCTAAGTTACACCAATACAATCCCAGATCACTTTGCATTGAAAATAACTCTACCCGAAAGAATCACTTCACCCAGAAAAAAATACTACGTTCAGTTATTCAAATGATAGGCAGCATTTTCAAGGATACATCTTCCCGTCAATTCAAGCGAAAGGGTGATATATTCCTCCACATTGCCAACCAAGTACGCACACCTGCAACAAGAGTTAAGAAGACTAAGGATATACGAATAAATAAATCTAAAACTCGAAGTTGAGAAAAACTGTTTTGAACGTTCTACACTAAAATTGCTATCCATAAACAACCTCTTGGCAATAATTTGACGTTAAACAAGAAGACAAACTTTGATTTTTGGCATTGTAGCAGTCCAACTGAACAGACGTGGAATTATTCCGTCTGTCCGAGTTGGCTGTGTCCGTGTCGTAAATGAGCCAAACTTCCACCAACCTCGACGTAGTATCCCTGATTCTCACGCTTGAGGGCTTTTCAATAACGTGTTACCAACCACAACCAAGGTAAACCCAATAACCAATCACAGTGAAGATAAATATCACAAGTGATAACTTACAGAGGAAACAAGTAAGCTGCCTGAAGCGCGGGAAAACGCGCGTTACCAATGTGCCATTGGTTTCAATTTTACACCTGATTGGTTGAGAGGGTAGCGCGTGTTTTCAAGACCAATCACAAAGCAAGGCAATGCAAAACCAAGTAAATTCAGATTATTTCAACTGAAAATGTTTACATGTTGAGTTCTCAGAAACAAGAGCTGGAGAGTACAAATCTTTTCTCACTTACTACAAAACAACAGTACCTCAGTGATGTGATTAAAACTGACGTAAGAAGTGACCACCATTTTTCTCTGCGGTAATCCCAGGTGACTTTTCCCAACAACCTTAAAGAAGAAATCTACAAGGGTTATGAATAAAGCCCTGAAAAATGCATATCTAAATTACATTTTGGTCTGAATTCCTCAATAAAGTTAAATGAAATATTAATCAACTCATTTTGTGGTAATTTAGCGTCTTTTCACGAAATTACTTTCACGTAACGGCCTCCGACCGAAAGTAATTTCGTAGGAAGACGCTTCAAACGGCCTGGCCTGCCTGTGGTACAATACTTGATCACTACTGACTCTAAACTGAAACATTCTCTTATGCTACACTCACAATAAGGCTTTACTGTAATCTCTAGCATGGTAATACTCCTCACCCATCTGAACCACTGCAGAATTAACAAAAAAGACTCGCTTTTAACGTGAACATGAAAGAACTTCAGAGCATACAGTAGAAAATGATTAGCTTGCCCAGTTATCCATATGCAATATTAATCATCATTGTAACAACTATTCAACGTACAGTTGTATCCCTATGTTTTATCAAGTATTTTTATTGCATATTATTGTCATATTGATAATTAGATATGAAAAGCCAATAGACCTCGACTATGTACACTATATCACTCTGCTTCGTAAATTTAAAAAAAAAAACTTTTAAAAGCACTACATGTACATTGTCATGACGAAACAAAAGCTTTTAGTTGCATCTTGCTAAGTTCTTAACCCTTTACACTCTAAAATCAGTCTATATATTCTCCATACTGTTCTTTATACATTTCCTAAGGTGCTGACAAGGAGATTTTGTTCACCAATCAAAAGCCTCTTTGGTTGGTGATCATTTCCTTTATTCTCATGACCTTAACATGTGATTCAGGGCTGATATTTTAGGGAGAAATTTGATGCTGGTCACTCTTAGGGTTTAAAGGGTTAAAGTGAAAAAAGAGAGAACTTACTCAGGTATCTCTTCATCCTGGGTGATTTGTACTTTTTAAACTGAGCCACTGCACTACTGACAAGGGGAATGATAATCCACTGCGAGAGAAAAAAAAAAAGGAGCCAATATTCTAAGTACCTCAACCAAATATACAAAGTAGGTTAGCATAAATAAAGAGATTGATGGTAAGAGTATTTGCTAACAAGGTATTATGTAATACTGGCAATTAGGATTTCAAATTCATAGTTGCTTTGGTTTGGCTAGAAAGCTCATTGATGCAATAATTGTCGTCTCGTCCCACATAAACATATAGCCCTGGTTGGAAACGCAATCGTGGATACCAAAGTTGTAGGTCCACAGCTGCCTCTTATAAAACATATCGTTATGCTGTAAGTTTGGGGTCTCCAGATTTTGTTGAAAATCATACGTTATCATGTCTACGGCATCTTTACTGCGGTGTTTTACTCCTGAAGAGCCAACTGGACGGGGCTTTCCAACCCAGCTCCTCACCGCGCGTGCCTTGTCGTCTCTACGCGTTGTAAATGCAGATTTGGCAAGTTTGTGATGTTCCTCGATTAAGGTTCACTGTTATAGAGGGGTAAGATAACATTCTCACTCTCGTGTTATTACCTGACTCTTTCTAGTTTTGAAGCGCATTCAGTTTGCCTGTCTTTCCACTGAACGTCATCCCAATCCAACTCATAAAACATGACCACCACAGCAGGAGAGAGATAAAGATGTTTGTGCATCCATTTTGTCTTCAAGATACCCTTTGGTATGTACCACTCATAGGTAGAACGCTACAAGGAAACAAGACTCAGTGATAAAAAGCCAGCATATACTCGCATAAGCAGAGGTCTCAGTAACACTGGTTACAGGAGGCCTACTGTTTCTGTGAGAGGTCTTACATTACTAATTGGCTATCTGCTAAGATTTTCAATGGTAGTGACCCCACTAATGGCAGTATCTGCCCTCACTTATGGAAAAAAACCCGGGGAGTATGATTGAATTGTGATAAACTCTTTTAATGATTTTGTGGAAATCACTCATAGAACTTTCTTTATAAAATCATATAAGAAAAATGAAACAGTGGCAGCTTCCTATGCAGACAGCCTTACTGTACAAAAATAGTGTCCATTTAACCCTTTAGCATCTAAAACCCCAGAATCAAACATTAAGCTAAGGTCATGAGAATACAGGAAATGATCACCAACTATAGCTCTTGATTGCTGAACAAATTCTCCCTGTCAGCACCTTAGGAAATGTATTGGGAAAAGTACACTAAATAAACTATACTGAAAGAGCTTAAATGTAACCAAAATAAGAAGAATTTCACGTAATAAAAGGATTTAAGAATAACTACACTTAAAAGCGATAAGAAAGCTCACCTTTGATTTTGCTTTGGGAAATTCGTGATCAATTGGTAGAAGTCTGAAGGATAGTGGAACTCTCTCAGGATGCCTGTTCACAGAAAAAGACTCCCAGGTAGCTTTGTGCAAAGGTTTCTGATTAATATCAAGTCCCATAAGAGCTGTGAGGCCCAAAGGACGGGTCGCCAGTTCTGTCGGAAACTCGCTGGCAGCCGCCATTATTGTTTAGGCTAGAAATGTAACCTGGCCGGCTGTAACGTCGACCGGTAGTGACTGGATCGGAAATATCGACTTCATTGGGTATACACGCCATATATATATGGCATATAGACGACAAAGTGGCTGACAATATATATGCTTTAAACTTCATGTAAGACTTACAATATGTCCTAGTTAGCTTTATTCTTTCACGTTCACCCACATCTACCCTAAGTTAATCATGTTCTACCACGTTGACCCATTCATTGGACGCAGATTTTTTCAGTAGTAGTGGTTCCTTGCACTTTCCACGATTGAATGGCTATCAGCGGTTAAGTCTGATCTATATTAGGGAGTTGCGATCGTTTTGCTTAGGGGTCGTTTCTTTAACGACCAGCTGTTGCTATAAAAACGTCTTAGGTCGTTTCGCCAACGTTTTAAGTTATTTCACCAACATCTCTGGTGCTTTCAGGCACTGGCGCTTCCTTTCAAATATTTTAGAGCTAATCGACTTTAAACCTGATTATATCGCGGCATCATAGGTCGAATGAGAATTTTCCGAATGGCATGTGCTGTATGTTTCACTCAGTTTGGTCTCATGCACCGTGGACGAATGAAAACCTCAAATTTATCCCTTACTTTGTACCGAAATAACTTGAGTTTTGTCAAATCGACTTTCTGCGCGTATCTTATCGACTTTGTCGATAAGCATCGAATCGACTTAAGTTTGGCTTGAATAGAATCGTTTTGGATGTTTTTACGGGTAATTGACGATCACTGCAACCAAAGCTCGGATGGGCTGGATAACTTTCCAAATGGGCCAACTCTCAAGCCTACAGAAAAAATCCCCGGCCCCGCATAGTTTGCCAAGTCCCCCAGACCAAAGGAAATTTGATTGGTCTTTCTTTTACCACTCTCAAAACCTGTTTTTTTTTGCAAATAATTTTTGTTATCTTTTTTCTCTTGGACAACTTTTTCTCGATAACTCGGTTACCACCGGAAGGAATGCGTGATTTATGATTTTCTCATGTTGTCCGGCGTTCACACTCTCGTTCTGTCTTGCGTGACATGTACTGACATGACATGTAAGACCTGATATGGGCTCAATACAGTTTTCACGTATTATTTGAGTGATTCCTGACCTAAGATAACCGCTAAATCTTGTATCAGTGTTGTATTTCCGAGGTGTCAAAGACATTGATTAGAGATCAAACGTGAATAGCAAACCATCCTCATTCATTACTTATACCGATCATTGTCTGGGGTGGTTAAGTTATGGGAAACGATTGTGGCCGAGGCAATAAGCAGCTGGGTACGAAAATGCTAGCTGCGAAAAATGTCGCCGAAGGGGAGGCGAGAATTTCTTGAAAGGTGCCAGTTCTGATTTCTCTTTTCAATGCCCCATACATCTCGGTATGAATATCTCCTTAAAGCTAAAATGAAATGTTAATCAACGCATTTGTGATGACTTTATGTTAAGCGCTATAAAAGTTCTATGAATTCTCAGTGGTTCTCATTGTTTTATTGCCCAATCATAACCCTTCTTCTTCATTGTTCGCTTGGAAAATTCGTTTTACGTCTCCCGTAAGTTACGGTATTCCTCTGTGGTGCACCCTCTCCCAGGAGAAATCCCGGATTGTCCTTGTCTTCAATACCTGCCAAGTACTATTGTTTCTCAAAAGAGTCTTAACTGAAACGATTCACGTAATTATCATAAATCGAGTACCTAGTCAGTTGTCGAGACGATTTTTATCGAGTCAATTCTCCCCGGTTAACTGCGACCGATCCAAGTACGCTTTGCCTGTGTAACACTGAGGAAACGGTATCCGGTCACTTCGCAAACGTGTCACTTCGCAAACTGTCAGTTCGCAAACGTCCTCGGTCGATTCGCAAACGCATCCCAGTCGATTCGCAAACGTAATATGAATCAACGAAAATCAACAGAAGAGAATCACGTTACTTTTAATCATTATAAATGATGAATTGATTGCGTGACTCGACTGATCGACGAGCAATGTAGAAAAATACACGCACAGTATCACTTTATTAAACCACTAAATGATCTACTAAACTATTCTCTAGTATTTACAAATATTTACAAATGTGATGGTTTCTGTGTGATTGACGACAACCGTGTAAGCTGGAACGCACGAAGTGAAGACAGGGTATTGAATACATATCCAAGATAGATTTAAAAGAGGAACAAGATACAAATTTACATCTATCTATGCTTCGATCGAAACCGCCTTAGAGTTGTTGAAGAATTAGACGTATTAACTGCTAAACGCTAATAATAATGTACAACTACTTAGTTTTGCACAGCAACAAGAAATGTATTTGATTTGAAGGCAATAACAGTCCCAAAGAAAGAACACTGTGTCGGAGGAAAAGGAGGATTGCAATGCCGTCCCAAGCGTAACAAGTCGCGTAGCAACAGAAGCAAACAAAACCCAAACTCCAACGGGTGATAAATGTGAAACCATGAAATTGCACAATTAGCAATAATATTTCATAAATATAATGCATGACTCTGTATGAAGAATGGAAGTGTTATTATAAACTAAACTTAACTATTAGACTCTCAATTTGTTACTTATAAAGAAAAACCATGCAACAGCACCCATCAATCTACCCATCACATCTCTAAACTTCACAAATGTGCCAGTTCGCCGACATCAGAAATTAGAGTATTTGTGGGAGTTTATGGCATTCTCTTTTCTCATCCGAAAAATAAAATAAATAACTGCTTCATATGATATATCTTTCAAGTATTGTTTGTCTAAAAAGATTCTTTCTGAGTTTTTTTTTTGATCGAAGGTTGAGTATCTTCGAATACCGGTCACTTCGCAAACGTATCTTCGATGTCCGTTTTTAAATATCTCGGCTACTACTGGACCAATTTCGGCAAAAAACGGCTTGTTTTAAAGATCGTGTTAAACCAAATTGTTTTGAATCTGTCATTGTGACGCGCCATAAAAAAATAGTATGATATCCGTGTCCAAAAATCCACTAAGTTCAAATTTGGTGGACGCCATTTCTATTGTTACGTCGAAAACAATACGCTTCGAAGTCTTTTGTGCACAATTGATGTGATATTGATGTCATGATTACGATTGGCAATTAGTCCAGAACAATAGATGCCAGGACTGTAAACAGATCAATTAACTTTGCCCTCCCAAAAGAATGCTTTCACATGTGTCAAAGTAACCAATAAGCAGGTTTTTATTGAATTTTTCGATCCGCTACACGGGTATATAAGGGGCTACCTTGAAGCCCATTTCTTACATTATTCAACCATTCAACTCAATACTTAAATCACTTGAATTTATGTTATTCATTTACATGTTAGAAAAATATCGTAGCTTATTTGTATATCAATTAAGTTACAAACATTAATTAATATATACATATCAATTTTACATGTAAATATTACTAATTTTAAAAATAAAATTGCTGTAATTATAAATATAAAAAAATTATTTTGTAAGACTTACTTTTATTTACTCCTAGTGATGTAAGCATTTCTATAAATAAAATATTTGGTAGCAAGTCCCGTTGCCTCTTTCTTATACAAGTAGTGACTATTATTTTTCAAGTGCATGTGAGTTAGCAAATCCGGAGTCAGTTTCAATTATTTAGTACTAAAATACTACAACGAATACTTACCAGATAAATGGGCGAAATATGAGTTCCAGTGCAGTTCCAGTGACAATATTGACATAGTTTCGAGAGTTTCGAGCTAAATGCATTGTTTGGTGTACATGAGAAAGCAAACCGAGTTTAGCTGAAACCGTTTAGCTAAGATTTATCGCAAATATTCCAAGAAGTATTAATTACATGCGACTTGAATGCCGGCATGAGTTTCCAAACGGGAAAGTAAACGGATTAATGCTAATTCATTGCTATTTTCTCCGATAAAAGATGATAAAAAAACATCTTTCGAAGTTAAATCAACCTTTTTATAAATAATTTGAACACGTCTGCGAATCGACTGGGATCGCGACTACGTTCGCGAAGTGAACGGTATGCGATCGATCGATAACAAATCGTTTCATCGAACGAAACGTACCGATCTCCCGATGACTATATTCACATGAGTAAGGAAAGTCATCGTCTGATGTAAGATCACAGTAACGATAAGACATCAATAAGAAGGATAGAAAATAATGAAAAAGCAAGCTAGACATTGAGACACTTCGAGACACTGAGTTAGATAAGATTTATTGAAAAGATTCCAAGAAGTTGGATGCCTGCCGAGCTTCCAAAATGGCAAAAGTAAGCTTTCACGCTGATAAAACTTACTACATTACTTCTTAATTTTATAACTTTCTTCGATAAAAGATTGTAAAGAAACATAATATGAAGTTATATCAACCTTTTTAAAAATAATTCGAAGACGTTTGCGAATCGACTTGGATGCGTTTGCGAAGTGACAAAGGACGTTTGCGAAGTGACAGTTTGCGAAGTGACACGTTTGCGAAGTGACCGGTATTCGAGGAAACGATACATTACTATTAGATGCTGCACATGCCAAGGTGAGATATGCCACAGCATGGAATGTTCCTGTTCTGTTCTGCGTTTGAAGACCTCTTTGAACTGACCAGCAAGCCAAGCATAACGCGTTTGCAGTTTAAGTAACGAGTCTAAAGTCGCGTCATTAAGAACACTGAAAAGTGTTTGTCTTTTGCCGAGCACTTTCACATGATGAGAGGACCAGAAGTGGTTTTGTTTGTGAGTGTGATCTTCGAGCTTGGGCGAGTGTCGAATTGCGGTGATTTCGCCAACGAGTGATTTCGCCAACGTCACGTTCGCCAACGTCTTTGGTCGCTTCGCCAACGCGATGAGTCGCTTGGCCAACGTCCTTCTGGTCACTTCGCCAACGCCAAATATCTAGTAATAACTTAGTAATAGCTTAGTAAAAAGGGTGCTTACTGATGCTTCGGATGTAATGCTGATACTTGGGTCAGAACATTTTTCAGTTAATGCTAGTTTCGCTTGGCTGACTTCCAAACAATTTGCATATTTTTGACAGATCCAGAAAAAGCCGGCGTGTGAGCACTAACATCGCGGTAATTTAAAACTGTTGAATAACAAACTCCGATGGCTTCCAAATGTGTTCCAAAAATGTATAACTCAAAATTTTACTTGAAAAATGCGTTACGATGTGAATTAACGAGTTTCCAATTTTTCAGAAACAATCAGAGTTTGTTTTCCAGCCTTCAAAACGATTCAGAAATAAAATATAACAAGTATAATATCAACAACATTTTAATTACAATACGTACTTTTATAAATATTTACAAGTGCAAAATATTTTAGTGGAAAACCTATTTACAAAACCTCCTGATTCTCAGCTTACTTCACGCTAGTTCAGTTCGTTCATGATCAGTTAGAGCGCGCTGGTCCATTCAAACACGAACACGTCCTGAGTAATTGAGCAGCAGTTTTCTCGTTGTTCTCATACTTTTGTTTTGCCTCCCGATCAAGTAACTCAATTAAAAGGTATAGGGGCAAACCGCATTGTCCCCCAGCTCTGCGATTGAGGGCGTTATGCCAGCCTTCCAGGTCGTTATTTGTGCGGACGGGCTCCTTGTACAGTTTCTTGCGGTGAATACTTCACTCTCAATCCACTGTCGTCGGATGTACTGGACAAGTCTCCCCAGCTGGTCGGTTTGGGCCTACTCCTCGAGTAGGTCGAACATCGGTTGGATTTCCGGATACGGGAGGAACGGGAGGGCCATTAGCTTCCTGATGTACTTGTAAACGGAATCGTCGTCCATGTACGCCCTTTGGAGGCCAAGCTCTTGTACCTTAAAGTAAAAAATGGTAAAAAAGGTGTAAATAAAGTGTAGTAAAAACCCGCGACCTGCATTTTAGACGATAATGGATTTTAAGTAAGTTCATTTTAAGTAAGTTCACTGTCAGATGATATAAGAAACTAAATAACATTGGTCACGGTTCAGTTTTGGTCAGTGTAATGCCTGAAAATTTAGTGTTGTAGTTAAATTTAGTTGTTTACTGGATGTAATTTGGACAATCTCAGCCTCAACGTTCTTATAAAAAAGGTTCTTATAAAAAAAGAGTGTATTTCATTATGAGTTAACTTTAAAACTCTGGCTATTTATTTAAATACTGGAAGTATAATTTTAGATTGATTTAATCTTAGATTGTCTTTTTGCCTTCAACTTCGTGATCAATCAATCAAATTCGACAATATCCAGTTATATGAAAATAAACTTAACTTGAAACGCCAGCAATACAATCATTAACATACCTCATTGACTATTGCTGAAGCCGGCCTGAATTTGTCCTCAAGAGCTTTGGACTTTACGGTGGAAATTATTTTTAGTGCCGTAATAGCTCCCATCTCCACAGAATGGTTGTGGGCGCTCTTCCCTGCTTGGAAGGTTCCATCACGCTCCGTCACTGAAGCCTTGCACGGATTTCCCTTTGGGCGCATCGTACACTGCCAGTACGTTGCATAGGGACGCTTGGAGTGGACGTTGTAGGTGAACCCAAGGCTGTCGACGAGACTGGTTTTTCCACGACTCGTGCCGTTCTCGACTAAGGTGAACGTGACTGGCTCCGCAACTATCGGTGGTTCTTCAGGAACTGGTTCCAAGATGGACAGTTCTTCGTCCGGTTTATGCGGCTCTGAAGACGTGT
This sequence comes from Pocillopora verrucosa, assembly GCF_036669915.1. Classification (NCBI taxonomy): domain Eukaryota; kingdom Metazoa; phylum Cnidaria; class Anthozoa; order Scleractinia; family Pocilloporidae; genus Pocillopora; species Pocillopora verrucosa. The sequence continues at coordinate 4,667,729 of NC_089313.1, read as the reverse complement.
CATTGCTGAAAGAATCCATGTCCTCTTCCATGTCCTCGACTCGGGTGCTCTCTGCATCAGACTGATCTGCATAGGACTCGCACACCGCGCATTGCCAGTCGATTCCTTTTCCGTCACGAACAGCGGCCCGGTAAAGCTCTTGCGATATACCTTTTGAATCAAAGTAAAAATCTATTTAGGCCAAGTAAAAAAAAAGAAATGTTTCTCGTCCAGATTTTTATATAAAAAAGAGAGCGCGTGTAATGGTTTGAGTTTTTTTTTACTTTTAGGAGATGTCTTCTGTTAGGTGTAAGATAAGCAACAACAGTTGTATAAAAGAGAAATTAGATCCTTCATCAACTTATAATCCTGGCCCAGGTCTCTACTTTTTAGAGTATCAGATTATATATAAGTAAATATAACTTACCGGTGTTACACATTCGATGGTTCCATTGAAAACATCCATCGCTCTGAACCGCTTGCTGCCGAGGCCGTACCAGTTCGTGACAAATAATACAGTTTAAAATCTGCGCAGTAGCCATCCTGATATTAATAGTATTCCAAGATAAAGGTTTCCGAGATACTTCGTAGAGTGTCGTAATCGTATGATTGAAATGAACATTCTTCGCATGCCAGTGTGTTTTATACACTTCGAAGGATCGAAATATCATACCAGTTAGTTTCAAGCAATTGGATTGGTTTATTTAGAACAATAGGGTAAAATTAACAAGTTTTAACACAATGAGTTTACGCGTCTATTCATATGGTAATATACAAGCGTGTGTTTCTTGTAATACTTATATACTCTTGATCGAAGTTATAATATGCGCTGGAGTTATAGAATTAGTAGTACTAGTAGTCTACAATGTATTTATATAAATCTCTCAAAGGCAATTATATAAATCTCTGTTATCGAAAAATAAACCTTATAGAAGAACTTAAGGAAAAGGTTGCACACACGCGACTTTATTGCTCTAAGTTAAATTCAGCAACATACAGCGCCGGTGACGCGTGCCGTGCATTTATGTGGGCCCACTGTGTTTTAAGTTGCGCGTACAGTGAAGGTCCGAACAAAATAACGGAAGGAAACTAAGTTCGAACGTCAAGTAAATAACACACAGAAGCAAGCAGAAGCAATGGTAAATTTTTATTTTGAGTAAACTAATACATTGGCGAAGTGACCAGTAGGACGTTGGCCAAGCGACTCATCGCGTTGGCCAAGCGACCAAAGACGTTGGCGAACGTGACGTTGGCGAAATCACTCGTTGGCGAAATCACCAGATACCCGAGTGTCAATAGAAATGATGTGATTTAAAATGGAAAACATTCCATCGCGCATGCAAAATGCCTATTGTTCTCGAGACATTTACTTGCAGTAGCGAAAAAATTCTAGATCCGTAATATAAGCGGCGAGGCGTACACGAGATGGTTTTAATTGGTCGTGATTTTGTGCCCCTTCCCTCGGGGAATAATGGCCTAGCTCATTAACTTATCAGGGCTGGGTAAAGAGACAAAGGAATAAAGGGGGTAAGTTTCTAAAGAAACTGTGTGCTACGTCGGTGGGAGAGTGTAACAGGGTAATTACGTATTATCAATTGACTTGAGAACGTAAATTGGCCACCGTAAAGAGTTTAAAAGCTGACATTTCGAGCGTTAGCCCTTCGTCAAATTTATCTTTCAAATCTGCACTCTTAACCCCTGCGGTATCAGCGAGCGATTTTCATTCAATTAATTTTTTATGGTGGCCAATTTACGTTATGAACTCAGTTGATAATGCTAAATTACCCTGCTAGGAGACAAAGGCCGCGCAAAAGTTATTGTTTGTGTTATTGTTTCGTCTTATCACACATCTACCTGATGATTTTTAAAGCTGGCTATTCAATGTACTTTAGCTTTCCAAAGGCGGTTCGCGCATGAATTTCTGCGAAAGGCAATTGCATGCCAAAATCTTGTTGAAAATTGTGAAATCAACAAATATATCACGTCACTGCAATTTTTGCCAACAATTTTCCCAGCTCCGAATCTGATTATCCGAAGAGTTTAGTCGCTCGATTTCTTAGAAAACGCTTCAGGCGTGTAACTTAAGGTTTCTCCAAATCATTTTCCGTTTATGGAACCTGGAACATGCAAGTGAAAGCTTGATCCAAAGTTTTGTTGTTTTTGCCAGCAACTTCCACGCAACTATTAAACTCACCCGTACTCTTTTTGTTATCAGAGTTGTTTTCCTTTTCATTAAATTCAGGTCGAGTGAAACATCGGCAAAGTATTTGTACGCCCGTTGGTTCTCGTGCGAATCTTGTTTTCGTGAAAAATCCTTGGGTTCACCGAGTTCGGTTGATGCGTAAGATATGGTAATTGCTTTGTTTGGCCAAACGACGAATCCTAATGCAATGTTGATTTATTCTTTTTAAGGATGGGGATGAGTTCTACCCGAAAGGCATTTGGTAGAGAAAGCACGGCACAGAACACATTTTTTTCGACGCGAGGGAGAGCGGCAATACGTTATCAAAGAGAAATCGAGTGAAGTCGATGATGGAGAGTTTTTTCTACTACGTCCAAACTATTTAGCGTCGTAACCAGAGGACATACCCGCTGGAATGACAAACGTGAAGCGTCCTGGCAGATTCTTAACTGCTGCCGTTGGGGATGGAATCTCGGACGACACGTCTGCCATTCAGGCCATCGTTAACCACGCTGCAACTTCCAAAAATAATAAGGTATTCTTCCCTCGAGGTGAATACCTAGTAAGCAGTAATATCGCCACCCCTGGCCCGGTGGAACTTCACGGAACACAGAGCGGTATCGCAGTTATCAAGTCCTCGACTCCTTATGTTTTTCAAGTTTACAATGCTTCACCAGTGAAATCGGTTTCATTGAATAATGTGGACATCGACGGAATTCGTGTGAATTTTGACGGTGGAGTCAATCGAGAATTCCCTGGACCAACAGCTATGAGTAACGTTACCATAAACAGCTGTGTATTCTTTTCATCCGGACTCCGAGAAACGCTGAGAGGGAGCAGTTGGAAATGATGGACCTTAGAAACAGTAATGTGTACAGAAACATCTTTTTGCGCGATTCTAATGCATATGGAGTTGCTTCAAAATTTATTTTCACTGTGGGTGTAGAGGTAAGAGAAAACATATGTGGGCTGGATTTAGGCAAGATAGGCTGGTTAGCCACCAAAGTTGAGCCAGCATGGTACTGGCGAGATCAAAAACAAAAATTAGAATTCCTTATGACTCATTACAATCTGGAATCTGATCAAGGCAAAGTTGTTGTTATGAAGAGTGCGACGAAAGGATGAGAATCGTGAAAAATATCTTCAACGGAAGCCCAAACACAGGCCGTTTTCGAGACCACGTGATGTACCTCAAAGGCTTCAATATGATGGAAGTTGTAAGTAATTACGTCAGAGGCTGGCCAGCGAAATGGAAAAAATCTATTGGTTGCCCGAAATTACCTCGACGACACAGGTATTTTTTTGTATACTCACAGAACAATCAATCCACGTCTCTTTAATGGTTTGAAGAACGTTGTCATCTACAGATCACGTGCTCCAAGACAACGTCTGTTATGGTACCAAAATGCCTGTGAAGCTGTATGCTGACGACAGTACTCCATTGCATGAAACAGAGAAAAACAACGATAGTATTACAAATTGGTACAACTATCCACTGTACAAGCTAAACATTCCCTCTTATTAGACTGTGCTAAATAACATCTATTGTTATTTGATTATCGAACTTTTATTTGCATCGGTGATCGAAGAATTATCCTTTTTAAGATTACAGCGCTCCAGAAGGATTGGAGCGAGTGATGAAAGAATCAGTTTTTTCTAATTAAAATCAAAGTGTTCAGTTTAATTATAATCAAAGATGGAGCCGCTCTAAGTTAGGAACTTGCGCGAGCGGATATTTTTGCCCGATTACTGAGGAACTTCAAGTTGGGGCTAACGTAACTTAAAGTTTGAGGTGACGCAACCATGTTTCGAGGCGACGGAACTTGGGGCGACCGTCCAGGAGGGCAACTTGTCTCGTACCAAGGCCTTGTGCGGCCAGCCAAGCCTTTATATCAGTTACACAGTGGGTACGAGATTAGGGAACGACATCATCTGTTACACCTGTTACCTATCAAATACTATTTTATCTTCAAAATTTTAATTTCTTGAAAGGCACAAGAAAGTTCAATTGTGTGCAAGTGAAGAGAAAAGTGAATTTTTCTTTAACAAAAGGTATACTGGGGCACTTCAGCACGACATAAGGGGGGTCGGGAGGGTGGTAGCGAGCAGCCGATTGAATGACTGATTGATAATTTTATTTATCCACAGAAAAGAACTCCTTCAACTTGATTTATAAGTAAAATATCTAATTCTGTTTGGCTATTCTATCAAATAAAGCAAGATAAATTCTGTCATGCCTGAGGCTGCTTTGCACATCAACATGGATGTTGCTACTAGCCTTTGGTGATTTGATGATTAAGAGTGTGTCCACGAGAGCACCAGGCAGTCTTGCTACGTGCCATCTCACTGATTCCAATGAAACTTTGCCAGTTTCAAGGGTCTACCCCAAAACTCAAAAAGACAAACTGGTTTCTGTTTTGTTTTTTTCCGGGGGTGAAATGGACCACCCTCCCCCTCCCTGCATTTATCTCCCACCAAACGCGTGGGAGATAAATAAAAGTTTTTACCTTCTCAGTTTGTTCCGTCAAAAACGCTTTTAATGTGAAGTCACGTCGACCTCGACAGAAAAGTTAGGCTCACCCTGTCAGAATCAATAGTTTGATAACGTAAATATCAAATAAGGTACATCATTGCGCTTTGATCACAGTAATGAAAAAATGTGCGTTTCCTCACACTCGCCACATTTATTCTTTGGAAAATTATTTTACTGGAGGGCAATGTCACTTAGCTTGGCGCGTCTTGACTCTATCGACACTCCTGTCTAGTGCCTTCATCAGGTGTGATCTACACGCTGTAACAAGAGGTCCCTTTATATGATCACTATCTAAACTTCCCCCCAAAAACATTCAAAAGGATGTTTTCAATGCACTTATAGCTCTCAAAAAGGATCCGGACAGGCTCGTATTATCTGCTGACAAGGGTAATTGTGTTGTGGTTATGGACAGACAGCAATATCACGACAAAGCTTTGACTCTGCTTAATGACAAGAGTACGTATGCTGTCTTAAACTCTGATCCTACCAGTAAAACCTCAAAGAAAGTTAAACAAAATGTTGCTTGATTTGCAAAAAGCTGATAAATTTAGTGACTACGTACAAAATGTTAGGCAGAAGTGACGGCTTATGTCCACGTTTTTATGGCTTACCTAAAATTCATAAACCGGGAACTCCTTTGAGACCCATTGTCTCTGTTGTTAATTCTCCGACTTATGCAATTTCTGGTTATCTTGCGAGAATTTTGTCGCCTGTTTTTGGGAATACTGATTACACTGTCAAAAATTCCTGCGAATTTGCGGATTTCATAAAAGATAAAACTCTTAACGCTTGTGAAGAATTAGTATCTTTCGACGTTGTTTCGCTCTTCACTAAAATCCAAATGGGTAAATGGCTATACAAAAACTTTTTTTTTTCTCCGTAACTGCCAAAAACCAGTTACAAATAGTAACGCTCTTGATGAAAGGGAACCAGCGACTGGTTTTGCTGTTATTCCTTACATACAGGGTGTTACGAATCAACTTATTCTACAACAGATGAACTCTTTATTCCAAGACAGGATTACTTCCATATTTCAGAGATCTAACTCATAGCCAATTGGCAGAGATTTTTCTGCATTTAAGACTCGACAAGCTTCGCGCAGGGTGCATAGCACAAGAGGCAAGTGACCAGCTAAAAATTGAAGTATCGACATGCCCGCATGACACTCCCGCCATCTGCAAGCGATTTTAAACTTCTGTCTCCAAAGATCAGTTCTGGCCAGGATATACTTGTTTTATATAATGTTTTTTTGGCGATGTGATTTTGAATGTGACATTTCCACATTGGCGTGTTCTTGAGCTTTTGTAAAGCCGGAAGTGATCCTTCTTTACTGGAGCAGATAACTTCAGACACGTATTTCTCCAGAAGTTCGTCAGGTATCCTCTTTCCCCTCTTTTAGTCGTATTTTTAAGCTCTGTACGATTTTTTTAAATGTGAAGTGCTTCGGACTT